>NC_079192.1:205497125-205797125 GCF_029499605.1 Hyla sarda
TTCTTGTTGTATTATGAAAATTATTTATGCTTTTTTTTTTTTCTGTGATAAATAGGCTAGGTTTCCACTTGGTTTTTTTTCTGGCAGTTTTTGGATATCTGTCACTGCAGTTTTTGAGCCAAAGTCAGAAGTGGATCCATAAGGGAGAAGTGTAAGTCTTTCCTTTATATGTCCTATTCCTTTTGAATACATTTCTGACTTTGGCTCAAAAACTGCAGTGGCAGATATCCAAAAACTGCCAGAAAAAAACCAAGTGGAAACTTAGTTATAGGGATTTAGTTTTTTTTTGTCATATTTATTTATTTTTTTCGTGATAAAGGGAAAATGTAAAAAAGAAATTGGTCTATTCTTTCACGTTTTTTTAAATTACACAAGTGGCACAGAAATATCGTAAATTGTGTCCATTTTCAGTTATGGTCATTTATGTATAGGGGTGGATTGAACTCTAGTTTCAGTTACTGGTGACTAGGTTTTTGTTTTATTTTACATTTTTTTTATTGGGGGCATTTTAACTCTGTGGTCCTATTCACAACAGGGAGTTTCCGAGCAGAATCGGGCAAAAAAATTCTGCTTGGAAACTCTTGTAGCAGCAGACTCCTATTGTTTTCAATGAAATTCTACTGTACAGCAGAATTTCTGCAGCAGAAACATCTGTCATGGAAATTCAATTTCTGGCCTCCACAGAAAGAATTGACAAGTCTTTGAATTCTGAGCAGTCCTAGCGCTGACTGATGAGTTGTGCCTGCTGCGGACAAAAGCCCTCATTTACCAACAGGATTACCATTTTTTTTTGTCAGGCTTTGCGCCTAAATTCTGTCGCACGGAACATGTGACAGAATGTGCGACAGAAAAAAACAGACAGAATCTGAATCACTCTGAATGAAAAAAACAACAACAAAATGGGCGTTGTTTTCGGGAAAAGGGGCGTGTTCCCTACATTTCATCCAGAATCACTCATCTTTTCTGAAAACCTCTCCAAAAATCGTGAATTTTCTGGGAAGAAAACCCTACACTTTAAAGCATGTGTAAAGTTTCAGAAAGTGAAGTAAATTATCTGGCTGTTTGCTCCTTTGCCTGCCTCGTCTTTTTCAAGTGATTCTGTTTTTTTGTTTGCACAATTTATCTTTTAAACAACATTTTAGCTTTATTCTCATGTTTTTGTGAGTCTTTCTAACACATGTTTCCCCCCCCCCCCCCTATTGTTTCAGTAATAATGGTGAATCAAAAAAATTCAAGGGTACCTTTCATCAAAAAAACTTTTGATATATTATAGATTAATGTATGCAGAATAACTTTCCAATAGCATGTTATTAAAAAAATATGCTTCTTTCTATTTCATTTTCCACTTTCACAAAATGACCACTAGGGGTCTCCCTACCAGTCCTTTTTTATAGATTTCAGACTTATGCTGGAGTCCTAAATCTCAGACTGCAGCCGGGACACAGATAAGCTCAGCACTGCTCCCTGCCAGGGAGTTTGTCTGTGTCTCGGCTGCAGTCTGAGATTTAGGACTCCAGCATGAGTCTGAACTCTATAAAAAAAAGGACTGGTAGGGAGACCCCTAGTGGTCATTTTTTCAAAGTGGAAAATTAAATAGAAAGAAGCATATTTTTTAATAACATGCTATTGGAAAGTTATTCTGCATACATGAATCTATAATATATCAAAAGTTTTTTTGACGAAAGGTACCCTTTAATAATAATAAAAAATATATATATATACTCATTTTAATAAATCTATCTACATGTGTGCACACACACACACACACATATATATATATATATATATATATATATATATATATATATATATAGATAACCAAAAACAGGTGCAGCATAGCAAAATGGTGATTTAATATCTGATGTCAGCATTACAATGTTTTAACTCCTCCTGGAGCCATTTTCAAGCATAGTGATACACAAACTTCTGAGGGCTTTTATGCGCAAACAATTCATCAAGTGCTAATTAATTCCATGAAGTACCAATTAATAAGAATCATATAAAATAATATCTGTGCATTAATATATTTATACAAAGTACAGTGCATATACCGTATATACTCGTGTATAAGCTGAGTTTTTCAGCATGATTTTTTGTGCTGAAAACGCCCCCGCGGCTTAAACACGGGTGAACAAAAAAACGCTTCTGGCTTAGCTGTGAGGGGATGGGCCAGGCGATCCATCTTTGGCCATCTATGCTGCAGGGACTGTCCGGTGGGGAGGGTTAGTCGTTCCGGGCTGTCCATCTTCACCGGGAGGCCTCCCGGTGAAGATGGACAGCCTGGAATGACTAACCCTCCCCACCGGACGGTTCCTGCAGCATGGATGGCCGAAGATGGACGGCCCAGACGAGCTCACCCTTCCCCAGCTGGGGAGGTGAGTAGAAAACAAAAGGGGGGTCTGGATGATGACAAAGGGATTGATAGGCGGTGATGATGAAGGGGGGGTGATGACAAGGGTGATGACGGGGTGATAATGACGGGGTGATGATGATGAGGGTGATGATGACGGGGTGTTAATGACGGGGGTCTGGAAGATGACAGGGGGGATGATGACATGGGGGAATGATGTATTTCCCACCCTAGGCTTATAGTCGGGTCAATAACTTTTCCTAGGTTTTTGGAGTGAAATTAGGGGCCTCGGCTAATATTCGGAACGGCTAATACTCGAGTATATACGGTATATAAAATTGAAATTACCGTGCAACAGATTTTTTCCCTAGCGACTAAAAAGATCAGGAAAAGTGCAACAGATAAGTAAAAAAAAACAAGAGAAAAAAAGGTCGGAAAAGCAAAAGTCAAACACAAACTGACACTCCACTCTTAGTAAATGAGGGCCAAAATGTTCATCCAGAATTTTGTGCATCCTGCAAATAATCTGCAGTGTAAATGGACCATAACCCCTTAAGGACATGCGCCGCGCTTCATTCCCGCCGGCTGTCAGCAGCCGTGGATCCGCCGGTAATGGCGGACATCAGCGATCAATACAGATCACGGCATCTGTGGCAGTGTGGCACTTATAATGGCTGATATAATCGCCCGCGGCACTGCCGCGGGGATCAGGTCAACCAAGATGGCGGACGGAGGTCCCCTCACCTGTCTCCTTCCATCTCTCGGGATCTTCTGCACTGATCTGCCTTCCAGCAGACCAGAGCAGAAGATGACCAATAATACTGATCAGTGCTAGGCCCTATGCATAGCACTGAACAGTATTACCAATCTAATGATTGCTATAAATAGTCCCCTATGGGGACTAAAAAAGTGTAAAATAAATGTAAAAAAAAGTTTTATAAAAAGTTGAAAAAAAGTGAAAAATCCCCTCTCCCAATAAAGTTTCATCCTTTACCCCCATATTAATACATAAAAGAGTAAAAAAAGATAAATAATAAACGTATTTGGTATCGTTGCGTGCGTAAATGTCCAAACTATAAAAATATAACGTTAATGATCCCCTATGGCGAACAGCGTAAACGTAAAAAAAAAAATATATATATATATATTTCTGCTTTTTTGTCACATCAAACTGCAAATTTTTTTTTAATAAAAAGTGATCAAAAAGTCACATATATGCACATCTGGTACAAACTACAGATCATGGCGCAAAAAATGAGCCCTCACACATCCCTGAATACAGAAAAATAAGAAAGTTAGAGGTGGTCAAAATAGGGCAATTTTAAACATACTAATTTTGTAAAAATAAGTTTGAGATTTTTTAAAAGCTGTACAATAATAGTAATGTCTATAACCATGGGTATCATTTTAATCGTATTGACCCAGAGAATAAAGAAAACATGTATATTTTTGTACAGCGTGAAAACAAAAAAAAACAAATATGCAAAATTATGATTTTTGTTTAAATTTCCTTACACAAAAAATAATTTTTGGGGTTTACAATACATTTTACTTTCTCAAATTCCCATTCAGGCTTTCGCCCTTCTGGGACTAATTTCCCAAACTCGGGAGCCCTAATATTTAAAATGTAACTTTTATTTATTTCAATTAAAAGCTGTAAATTTTGTGAGAAATCAGAAAAATATAATGTGGATTAAAACCACAGACATTGGGTCAGTTTAGGGTTAATATTGTACATTCCCATTTATAATTTATATAATAGTTGGATATGTGGCTCTTCTTTTCAAACTGCCACTTTTATTTCTGAATAATTCCTTTTTAGGTCCAATTCTATTATCTCATTATATTATCATACTGTCCCAATGCTGCTGTTTAAAAAAATCACACTGACTGGCGGGGTTAACTTTCGTTTTCCCCGTTCTGCCCACCCACAATAGGCGGGGCAGAACGGGGAACCGAAGGGGACCGGACGCCAAAGATCCATTTACACGTCAGTGGAGGCTGCGGGACGGGATCGGCTGCGGTGATCGGCGCGGGCGGCAATGTCGTGCGGCAGAAGAGGACGGCTCCCTGGATCCGACGGAAGTCGGTAAGTTGCCTAGCAACATCTGGAGGGTTACAGTATGAGACTGTAGCCCTCCAGATGTTGCAAAACTACAACTCTCAGCATGCCCAGCCAGCTGTTTGGGCATGCTGGGACTTGCAGTTTTGCAACAGCTGGAGGTCTACAGTTTAGAGACCACTGCACAGTGATCTCTATACTGCCATCTAGATCTTGCAAAACTACAACTCCTAGCATGCACACACAGCAGTTTGCTGTCTGTGTATGCTGGGATTTGTAGTTTTGCAACATCTGGAGGTCTACAGTTTGGAGATCACTGTGCACTGGTCTCTAACTGTAGACCTCCAGATGTTGCAAAACTGCAAATCCCAGCATGCCCAAACAGCAAACAGCTGTCTCGGCATGCTGGGAGTTGTAGTTGCATACCTCCAGCTGTTGCATAACTACATCTCCCAGCATGCACTTCGGCAATCAGTACATGCTGGGAGTTGTAGTTTTGCAACAACTATAGGCACACTGGTTGGAAAATACTGAGTTAGGTAACAGAACCTAACTGATGGTTTTCCAACCAGTGTGCCTCCAGCTGTGGCAAAACTACAACTCCCGGCATGCATGGTCTGTCAGTGCATGCTGGGAGTTGTAGTTTTGAAACATCTGGAGGTTTGTCCCCCATGTGAACGTACAGGGTACATTCACAGGGGCAGGTTTACAGTAAGTTTCCTGCTTCAAGTATGAGCTGCGGCAAATTTTTCGCCGCAGCGCAAATATCTAGCAGGAAGCTCACTGTAAACCTCCGCCAGTGCGAATGCACCCTAAAAACACTAAACTACACTAACACATAATAAAGGGTAAAACACAACATATACACCCCTTACACTGTCCCCCCAATAAAAATGAAAAACTTATTGTACAGCAGTGTTTCCAAAATGGAGCCTCCAGATGTTGCAAAACAACAACTCCCAGCATTTCCGGACAGCCACTGACTGTCCAGGCATTCTGGGAGTTTAGCAACAGCTGGAGGCACCCTGTTTGGGAATCACTGGCTTAGAATACCCTTATGTCCACCCCTATGCAACCCCTAATTGAGTCCTCAAATGCGCATGGCGCTCTCTCACTTCGGAGCCCTGTCGCATTTCAAGGAAACAGTTTAGGGCCACATATGGGGTATTTTCGTACTCTGGAGAAATTGCACTACTAATTTTGGGGGGCTTTTACCCCTTATGAAAAGGAAAAGTTGGGGTCTACACCAGCCTGTTAGTGTAAAAAAATAAAAAAATTTACACTGACATGCTGGTGTTGCACCATACTTTTTATTTTCACAAGTGTTAAAAGGAAAAAAAGACCCCCAAAATTTGTAACGCAATTTCTCCTGAGTACGGAAATATACCATATGTGGGTGTAAAATGCTCTGCGGGCGCACAACAAGGCTCAGGAGTGAGAGCGCACCATGTGCATTTGAGGCCTAAATTGGGGATTTGCACAGGGGTGGCTGATTTTACAGCGGTTCTGCCATAAACGCAAAAAAAGAAATACCCATATGTGACCCCATTTTGGAAACTACACCCCTCACGGAACGTAACAAGGGGTATAGTGAGCCTGAACACCCCACAGGTGTTTAATGAAAATTCTTCAAAGTTGGATGGAAAAATGAAAAAAAAAATTCACTAAAATGCTGGTGTTACCCTAAATTTTTCATTTTCACACGGAAAAATAGGAAAAAAGCCCCCGAAAGTTTGTAACCCCATTTCTTCTGAGTAAGAACATACATACATATGCTGATGTAAAGTGCTCTTCTGGCGCACTACAATTCTCAGAAGAGAAGGAGCACCATTGGGATTTTGAACAGAAAATTTGTCCGGAATTGAAGGCCACGTGTGTTTACAAAGCCCCCATAATACCAGAACACTGTACCCCCTCCCCCACATGTGACCCATTTTGGAAACTACACCCCTCACGTAATGTAATAAGGGGTACAGTGAGCATTTACGCCCCACAGGTGTCTGACAGATATTTGGAAAAGTGATCCGTGAAAATGAAAAATGTAATTTTTCATTTGCACAGCCCACTGTTCCAAAGATCTGTCAAACGCCAGTGGGGTGTAAATACTCACTGCACCCCTTATTAAATTCTGTGAGGGGTGTAGTTTCCAAAATGGGGTCACATGTGGGGGGGTTCCACTGTTCTGGCACCACGGGGGGCTTTGTTAACGCACATGGCCCCCGACTTCTATTCCAACCAAATTCTGTCTCCAAAAGATCAATGGGTGCTCCTCCTCTTCTGAGCATTGTAGTGCACCAGCAGAGCACTTGACATCCACACATTGGGTATTTCCATACTCAAAAGAAATGGGGTTACAAATTGTGGGGGTCATTTTCTCCTATTACCCCTTGCAAAAATGTAAAATTTGGGGCAAAACCAGCATTTTAGTGAAAAATTTTTTTTTTTCATTTACACATCCGAATTTAACAAAAAGTCGTCAAACACCTGTGAGGTGTTAAGGCTCACTGTACCCCTTGTTGTGTTCCTTGAGGGGTGTCGTTTCCAAAATAGTATGCCATGTGTTTATTTTTTATTTTTTTGCTGTCCTGGCACCATAGGGCTTCCTAAATGCGACATGCCCTCCAAAAACCATTTAAGCACAATTCGCTTTTCAAAAGCCAAATGTGACTCCTTCACTTCTGAGCATTGTAGTGCGCCAGCAGAGCACTTGATGTCCACACATGGGGTATTTCCATACTTAGCAGAGATGGGGTTACAAATTTTGGGGGGCATTTTGTCCTATGATCCCTTGTAAAAATTTCAAATTTGGGGGAAAACTAGCATTTTAGTGAAAAAAATAAAAATCATTTACACATCCATTTTTAACAAAAAGTTGTGAAACACCTGTGGGGTGTTAAGCTCACTGGACCCCTTGTTACGTGCCTTGAGGGGTGTTGTTTCCAAAATGGTATGCCATGTGTTTTTTTTTTTTGCTGTTCTGGCATCATAGGGGCTTCCTAAATGTGACATGCCCTACAAAAACCATTTCAGAAAAACTCACTCTCCAAAATCCCACTGTCGCTCCTTCCCTTCTGAGCCCTCTACTGCGCCCGCCGAACACTTGACATACACATATGAAGTATTTCCTTACTTGAGAGAAATTGGGTTACACATTTTAGGAAGATTTCTCTCCTTTTACCCCTTGTAAAAATTCAAAAACTGGGTCTACAAGAACATGCCAGTGTAAAAAAGAAGATTTTGAGTTTTCTCCTTCAATTTGCTGCTGTTCCTGTGAAACACCTAAAGGGTTAGCAAACCTTTTGAATGTCATTTTGAATACTTTGAGAGGTGCAGTTTTTATAATGGGGTCATTTTGGGGGTATTTCTAATAAGAAGACCCTTCAAATCCACTTCAAAACAGAACTGGTCCCTGAAAAATTTCGATTTTGAAAATTTTGTGAAAAATTGGAAAATTGCTGCTATACTTTGAAGCCCTCTGATGTCTTCCAAAAGTAAAAACATGTCAACTTTACGATGCAGTCATAAAGTAGACATGTTTTATATGTGAATCAATATATAATTTATATGGAATATTCATTTTCCTTGTAAGCAGAGAGCTTCAAATTTAAAAAAATGCAACATTTTTAATTTTTTCAAAAATTTTTGGAATTTTTCACCAAGAAACGATGCAAGTATCGACAAAATCTTACCAATAACATAAAGTAAAATATGTCACGAAAAAACAATCTCGGAATCAGAATGAAAGGTAAAAACATCCCAGAGTTATTAAAGGGGTATTCCAGGCCAAAACTTTTTTTTATATATCAACTGGCTCAGGAAAGTTAAACAGATTTGTAAATTACTTCTATTAAAAAATCTTAATCCTTCCAATAGTTATTAGCTTCTGAAGTTAAGTTGTTGTTTTCTGTCTAACTACTCTCTGATGACTCGCGTCGTGGGAGCTGTGCAGTTCCTGTGTGGATATTCTCCCATCATGCACAGCTCCCGGGATGTGACATCATCATTGAGCAGTTAGACAGATAACTTCAGAAGATAATAACTATTGGAAGGATTAAGATTTTTTAATAGAAGTAATTTACAAATCTGTTTAACTTTCCGGAGCCAGTTGAGATATATATATATATATATATATATATATATATATATATATATATATATATATATATATAAGGTTTTGCCTGGAATAACCCTTTAAAGGGGTTGTGTGCTGCCCTGACTTTCGGAGCTCCGCTCACAGCGTCCGGAAGTTCATTACTCCGAACGCTGTGTGCGGGCTTCCGTGTTCGCGGCCGCCGGGCGTGACGTTACGCCCGACCCTTCGTGACGTCTCGCCCGCCCCCTCGTGATGTCACGCCCGCCCCCTCTACCAAAGTCTATGGGGGGGGATAAAGTTTTGAGACCACTGTACAGTGGTCTCTAAACTGTAGCCCTCCAGATGTTGCAAAACTACAACTCCCAGCATGCCCATGCTGGGATTTGTAGTTTTTCAAGATTTAGAGGGCTACAGTTTGGAGTTTACTGTGCAGTGGTCCCTAAAATGTGGCCCTCCAGATCTTGCAAAACTACAACTCCCAGCATGCCCACACAGCAGTTTGCTGTCTGGGCATGCTGGGATTTGTAGTTTTGCAACATCTGGAGGGCCACAGTTTGGAGATCACTGTGCAGTGGTCTCTAAACTGTAGCCCTCCAGATGTTGCAAAACTGCAAATCCCAGCATGCCCAAAAAGCAAACAGCTGTCTGGGAGTTGTAGTTGCGTACCTCCAGCTGTTGCATAACTACATCTCCCAGCATGCCCTTTGGTGATCAGTACATGCTGGGAGTTGTAGTTTTGCAACAGCTGGAGGCACCCTGGTTGGAAAATACTGTGTTAGGTAACAGAACCTAAATGAAGGTTTTCCAACCAGTGTGCCTCCAGCTGTTGCAAAAGTAGTTTTGCAACAGCTGGAGGTTCCCCCCCCCCCCCCCCCCCCCCATGTGAATGTACAGGGTACATTCACATGGGCAAGTTTACAGTAAGTTTCCTGCTTCAAATTTGAGCTGCGGCAAATTTTCTGCCGCGGCACAAATTCCTAGCGGGAAACACACCGTAACCCGTGTACCCTAAAAAAACTACACTACACTACACTAACACATAATAAAGGGTAAAACACTACATATACACCCCCTTGCACTGTCCCCCAATAAAAATAAAAAAACATACCGTACGGCAGTGTTTCCAAAACAACAACTCCAGCATTTCTGGACAGTCACTGACTGTCCAGGCACCCTGTTTGGGAATCACTGGCGTAGAATATCCCTATGTCCACCGCTATGCAGTCCTCAAATGCGCATGGCGCTCTCTCACTTCAGAGCCCTGTCGTATTTCAAGGAAACAGTTTAGGGCCACATATGGGGTATTTCCGTACTCAGGAGAAATTGAGTTACAAATTTTGGGGGGCTTTTTCTCCTTTTACCCCTTATGAAAAGGAAAAGTTGGGGTCTACATCAGCCGGTTAGTGAAACAATTTTTTTTACACTAACATATACATATACTTTTTATTTTCACAAGAGGTAAAAGGAAAAAAGACCCAAAAATTTGTAACGCAATTTCTCCTGAGTACGGAAATACCCCAGATGTGGGTGTAAAATGCACAACAAGGCTCAGGAGTGAGAGCGCACTATGTACATTTGAGGCCTAAATTAGTGATTTGCACAGGAGTGGCTGATCTTACAGCGGTTCTGACATAAACGCAAAAAAATAAATACCCACATGTGACCCCATTTTGGAAACTACACCCCTCACGGAACGTAACAATGGGTATAGCGAACCTTAATACCCCACATATGTTTGACGAATTTTCGTTAAAGTTGCATGGGAAAATGAAAAAAAAAAATTTTTACTAAAATGCTGGTGTTATTTTTCATTTTTTTATTTTTCATATTTTACATTTTTCATTTTCACAATGAAAATAGGAAAAAAGCCCCTCAAAATTTATAACCCCATTTCTTCTAAGTAAGAACATACCCCATAAGTAGATGTAAAGTGCTCCGCGGGCAAACTACAATGCTCAGAAGAGAAGGAGCGCCATTGGAATTTTGAAGAGGAAATTTGTCCGGAATGGAAGGCCACATGTGTTTACAAAGCCCCCATAGTGCCAAAACAATGTACCCCCCCCCACATGTGACCCATTTTGGAAACTACACCCCTCACGGAATGTAATAAGGGGTACAGTGAGCATTTACGCCCCACAGGTGACTGACAGATTTTTGGAACAGTGGTTCGTGAAAATGAAAAATTTAATTTTTAATTTGCACAGCCCACTGTTCCAAAGATCTGTCAAACGCCAGTGGGGTGTAAATGCTCACTGCAGAGCAGAGCACTTGACGTCCACACATGGGGTATTTCCATACTCAGAAGAGATGGGTTTACAAATTTTGGGGACATTTTCTCCTATTACTCCTTGTTAAAATTTTAAATTTGGGAAAAAAAACAGCATTTTAGTTAAAAAATAATAATTCATTTACACGTCCAAATTTAACGAAAAGTCGTCAAACACCTGTGGGGTGTTAAGGCTTCCCTGAGGGGTGTAGTTTCCAAAATAGTATGCCATGTGGGGGTTTTTCTGCTGTTCTGGCACCATAGGGGCTTCATAAATGCGACAAAAACCATTTCAGAAAAACTCACTCTCCAAAATCCCATTGTCGCTCCTTCCCTTCTGAGCCCTCTAGTGCGCCCACTGAACATTTCACATACACATATTAGGTATTTCCTTACTCGAGAGAAATTGGGTTACAAATTCTAGGAAGATTTTTATCCTTTAACCACTTGTAAAAATTCAAAAACTGGGTCTACAAGAACATGCGAGTGTAAAAAAATTAAGATTTTGAATTTTCTCCTTCACTTTGCTGCTATTCCTGTGAAACACCTAAAGGGTTAACACACTTACTGAATGTCATTTGTGGGGTATTTCTAATGTGAAGGCCCTTCAAATCCACTTCAAAACTGAACTGGTCCCTGAAAAATTCTGATTTTGAAAATTTTGTGAAAAATTTGAAAATTGCTGCTGAACTTTGAAGCCCTCTGATGTCTTCCAAAAGTAAAAACATGTCAACATATAGACATATTGTATATGTGAATCAATATATAATTTATTTGGAATATCCATTTTCAAAGTTTCAAAGTAAAAAAAAATGCAAAATGTTCTAATTTTCTAAGAAATT
This sequence comes from Hyla sarda, assembly GCF_029499605.1. Classification (NCBI taxonomy): domain Eukaryota; kingdom Metazoa; phylum Chordata; class Amphibia; order Anura; family Hylidae; genus Hyla; species Hyla sarda. Next base: position 205,508,739 of record NC_079192.1, read on the forward strand.
TTACCTCTAACATAAAGTAGAATTTGTCACGAAAAAACTGTCTCGGAATCAGAATGAAAAGTAAAAGCATCCCAGAGTTATTAATGCTTAAAGTGACGGTGGTCAGATTTGCAAAAAAGTCCTGCGTCCTTAAGGTGAAAATGGGCTGAGTCCTTAACCTCTTCAGGACATAGGGCGTATGGATACGCCCTGCATCCCGAGTCCTTAAGGACCGAGGGCGTATCCATACGCCCGTGGGAATTCCGGCCCCCACCGCTAGCCGGTTGGGGACCGGAGCCGGATGCCTGCTGAAATCGTTCAGCAGGCATCCCGGCATATCGCCCAGGGGAGTCATTATGTCCCCCCATGTCGGCGATCACCGCAGATCGCTGGACAATTCAGTCCAGCGATCTGCGGCGATTCCGGGTCAATCGGGTCTCCAGTGACCCGGTGACCCGGAATTACAAGCTGTTCGGGGCCGTCTCCGACGGCCCCGAACAGCCAGAGCCTGCAGGGGTGAGGTGGCACTGGTGCCACCTCACGATCGCCCTGATTCGTTGGCCGGATTACCGGCCGACCAATCAGGGCGCCTGCTGCGGGTGTCACTCCTGCACCCGCTCCGCCCCTCTTCCGGAGGATGTGAGCGGGTGCGGGACGTGCACCCCGGGTGCTGGGGACCCCGATCCCCGGCGTTAATGTTGGGATCGGGGCCCCAGGAGCAGCGGCGGCGGGACTGACTCTCCGGTGTGGATCGTTGGAGGTGAGTGACAGCCTCCTGCTGTTGCTTAGCAACAGCTCCCAGCATGCAAAAAGGGCATGCTGGGAGCTGTAGTTATGCAACAGCAGGAGGCAGACCACCACAACTCCCAGCATTCCCTTATGGGCATGCTGGGACTTATGGTTTTGCAACAGCTGGAGGCACATTTTTTCTATGGAAAAGTGTACCTTCAGCTGTTGTGTAACTACAACTCCCAGCTTGCACAAACAGCTAAAGTGCATGCTGGGAGTTGTAGTGATGCATCTGCTGGTTGCATAACTACAACTCCCAGCATGCCCGTTGGCTGTCGGTGACTGCTGAGAGTTGTAGTTTTGCAACAGCTGAAGGCACACTGGTTGTGAAACTCAGAGTTTTTTTTTACCTAACTCAGTGTTTCTGACCGGTGTGCCTCCAGCTGTTGCAAACTACAACTCTCAGCAGTCACCGTACACCATGCACCGTACATGCTGGGAGTTGTAGTTTTGCAACAGCTGGAGGCACACTGGTTGTGAAACACTGAGTTAGGTCACAAACTCAGTGATACATAACCAGTGTGCCTACAGTTGTTGCAAAACTACAACTCTCAGCAGTCACCGACAGCCAACGGGCATGCTGGGAGTTGTAGTTATGCAACAGCTGGATGTCCCCCCCAATGTGAACGTACAGGGTACACTCACATGGGAGGAGGATTACAGTAAGTATCTGGCTGCAAGTTTGAGCTGCCGCAAACTTTCTGCTGCAGCTCAAACTGCCAGCGAGAAACTACTGTGAACCCCCGTCCGTGTGACTGTACCCTAAAAACACTACACTAACACAAAAAATAAAATAAAAAGTAAAAAACACTACGTATACACATACCCCTACACAGCCCCCCTCCCCTCCCCAATAAAAATGACAAACATCTGGTACGCCACTGTTTCCAAAATGGAGCCTCCAGCTGTTGCAAAACAACTCCCAGTATTGTCGGACAGCCGTTGACTGTCCAGGCATGCTGGGAGTTTTGCAACAGCTGGAGGCACCCTGTTTGGAAATCACTGGCGTAGAATACCCCTATGTCCACCCCTATGCAAGTCCCTAATTTAGGCCTCAAATGCGCATGGCGCTCTCACTTTGGAGCCCTGTCGTATTTCAAGGCAACAGTTTAGGGTCACATATGGGGTATCGCCGTACTCGGGAGAAATTGTGTTACAAATTTTGGGGGGTATTTTCTGCTTTTACCCTTTTTTAAAATGTAAAATTTTGGGGAAAACAAGCATTTTAGGTAAAAAAAAATATTTTTTTTTTACATATGCAAAAGTCGTGAAACACCTGTGGGGTATAAAGGTTCACTTAACCCCTTGTTACGTTCCCCGAGGGGTCTAGTTTCCAAAATGGTATGCCATGTGGGTTTTTTTTTTCTGTCCTGGCACCATAGGGGCTTCCTAAATGCGGCATGCCCCCAGAGCAAAATTTGCTTTCAAAAAGCCAAATGTGACTCCTTCTCTTCTGAGACCTGTAGTGCACCAGCAGAGCACCTTTCACCCCCATATGGGGTGTTTTCTGAATCGGGAGAAATTGGGCTTCAAATTGTTAGGGGTATTTTCTGCTATTACCCTTTTTAAAAATAAAAATTTTTTGGGGAAAACAAGCATTTTAGGTAAAAATTATTATTATTTTTTTTTTTACATTTGCAAAAGTCGTGAAACACCTGTGATGTATTAAGGTTCACTTTATCCCATGTTACATTCCCCGAGGGGTCTAGTTTCCAAAATGGTATGCCATGTGGTTTTTTTTTGCTGTTCTGGCACCATAAGGTGACATGCCCCCCAAAAACCATTTCAGAAAAACGTACTCTCCAAAATCCCCTTGTCGCTCCTTCCCTTCTGAGCCCTCTACTGCGCCCGCCGAACAATTTACATAGACATATGAGGTATGTGCTTACTCGAGAGAAATTGGGCTACAAATACAAGTAAAAATTTTGTCCTTTTACCCCTTGTAAAAATTCAAAAATTGGGTCTACAAGAACATGTAAGTGTAAAAAATGAAGATTGTGAATTTTCTCCTTCACTTTGCTGCTATTCGTGTGAAACACCTAAACGGTTAAAACGCTGACTGAATGTCATTTTGAATACTTTGGGGGGTGTAGTTTTTATAATGGGGTCATTTATGGGGTATTTCTAATATGAAGACCCTTGAAATCCACTTCAAACCTGAACTGGTCCCTGAAAAATACTGAGTTTGAAAATTTTGTGAAAAATTGGAAAATTGCTGCTGACCGTTGAAGCCCTCTGGTGTCTTCCAAAAGTAAAAACTCATCAATTTTATGATGCAGACATAAAGTAGACATATTGTATATGTGAACAAAAAAAAAATGTATTCGGAATATCCATTTTCCTTACAAGCAGAGAGCTTCAAAGTTAGAAAAATGCAAAATTTTCAAATTTTTCATCAAATTTTGGGATTTTTCACCAAGAAAGGATGCAAGTATCGACAAAAATTTACCACTATGTTAAAGTAGAATATGTCACGAAAAAACTATCTCGGAATCAGAATGATAACTAAAAGCATTCCAGAGTTATTAATGTTTAAAGTGACAGTGGTCAGTGCGCGATTTCAATGAATGATCGGATCGCCCGCAGCGCTGCTGCGAGGATCCGATCATTCAGAACGCCGCACGGAGGTCCCCTCACCTTCCTCCTTCCGGCTCCCGGCATCTCCTGCTCTGGTCTGAGATCGAGCAGACCAGAGCAGAAGATCGCCGATAACACTGATTTGTTCTATGTCCTATACATAGAACAGATCAGTATTAGCAATCATGGACTATTCAAGTGTAAAAAAAAATTTAAAAAAAATTTAAATGTAAAAGTAAAAAAAATGTGAAAAATCCCCTCCCCCAATAAAAAAGTAAAATGTCCGTTTTTTCCTATTTTACCCCCAAAAAGCGTAAAAAATTAATTTTATAGATATATTTGGTATCGCCGTGTGCGTAAATGTCCGAACTATTAAAATAAAATGTTAATGATCCCGTATTGTGAACGGCGTGAACGAAAAAGAAAAAAAAAAACAGTCCAAAATTGCTACTTTTTTAATACATTTTATTTTAAAAAAAATTATAAAAAATGTATTAAAAGTTTTTATATGCAAATGTGGTATCAAAAAAAGTACAGATCATGGCACAAAAAATGAGCCCCCATACCGCCGCTTATACGGAAAAATAAAGTTATAGGTCATCAAAATAAAGTGATTATAAACGTACTAATTTGGTTAAAAAGTTTGTGATTTTTTTAAAGCACAACAATAATAGAAAAGTATATAATAATGGGTATCATTTTAATCGTATTGACCCTCAGAATAAAGAACACGTCATTTTTACCATAAATTGTATGGCGTGAAAACGAAACCTTCCAAAATTAGCAAAAGTTTTTCTTTTTAATTTCCCCACAAAAAGTGTTTTTTGGTTGCGCCATACATTTTATGATATAATGAGTTATGTCATTACAAAGGAAACCTGGTCGCGCAAAAAACAAGCCCTCATACTAGTCTGTGGATGAAAATATAAAAGAGTTATGATTTTTAGAAGGCGAGGAGGAAAAAATGAAAACGTAAAAATTAAATTGTCTGAGTCCTTAAGGCCAAAATGGGCTGAGTCCTTAAGGGGTTAAAGAAGAACTCGTGTTTATAAAATCTTATCCCCTCTCCTAAAAATAGGGGATTAGTGTCAGATTGTGGGGGAATCCGACCGCTGGGAACCCCTGCGATCTTCCGCACTTTGCCCCCACACTCTGCATGAAAAGAGCGATGTCAACCACAGCACAAAGCTGCGGGCAACACGCCCCCTCCATGCAGCTCTATGGAACAGCCAGATATTGCCGAGTACAGCGCTCCGGCTCTTCTATAGAGCTGCATGGAGGGGGCGTGTTGGCCGCAGCTTTGTTCAGTGGTCAAGGAATGCCCCATTGAGGAGAAGAGCCAGGAACTTGAGGTGGGTCCCAGCGGTCAGACCCCCGCGATCTGCCACTTATCCCCTATCCTTAGAATAAGGGAAACATTTTTATATAAACGGGAGTTCTCCTTTAAGGCTATTGAGGGTTTATTCTGCCATGTAACATTTGTTACCTTAAAGGGGTGCTCCGGGGAAGTTAAAAATAAAAATGCCCCAAAGCCACCAAAATACCTCTTCTGTGTCCCCTGTAGTTATCCATGAGATTTTGCTAGTTCCTATGGCTCCTGTTGTCTCCTAAATCTTCTTTTTCCTTGCTTGCAGCCCAGACTTCAACTTGGCCTTGTGTCCTCTTGACAAAGCTGCGTCTAGCAGTGAAACATATTGAGGGGGGCTGAGATTTGATTTTAAACAGTGTTCACTCCTGCCCGCATAGCCCACTGCAGGTGCATGCGGTGACCACAGTCATACAGCCTTAGGAGGCCAGATAGGCACTATGACAGGCATTTATCAAGCAATTTAGTTAACTTTTCTTTACTAAAAATTTCGCAAAAATGTCGCACCTGCGACTACGCGATTTTTCGTGTGACATTTTGACTGGAAAGCGAGAAAAGCAAGTTTTCAAAAACTTAACTACGAAGTAATAATTTTAAAATGGACTACGGGTAGTCGGGTATTTATTAACTGCGACAGTCGCAACTGCGCAAAAAAAAGTTGCAACAGGGTTAAAAATTGACCTCAAACATGGAGCAGAAAAAGCTACAACCAAAGTAAAAAAGGAAAAATTGCTTACGTGAAAGAAAATTATCAACAGGCTGAAAGCAGTTGATAAATAAGTCACACATAAGCAAAAAAAAAGTAAGGAAAAAAGTACTAAAAAAAGGAATACATAAGCAAACATTGATAAATGTCCCTCTATATGATACATATGATTCTATAATGGAGTGATTGACACTGGAGTTTTAATCTTTTGTTTTTCATGTGAAGTTATAACATTAAAGATTATAGGTGTTGTATATACGGGAAATAGGGTATTTTTGTATCACCTTTGGTGATCAATAAGTGTAATGAATTGATATTACCCGCCATATATCGGTCTCTTGTGATATCATTTGGGAACTGATTCTCAGAATCCATCCAGAAATTCCGTAGTGTGAAGTTGGCCTTAAAGGGGTACTCCGCCCCTAGACATCTTAGCCCCTATCTAAAGGATCCCCAGATCTCTCCTGCAGCACCCCCTGTCATCTGGTGCACGCAGCAAGCTTAGCTCTGTGCCTGATGACTGGCGATGCAGGGGCTGGAAGATGGTGAGATCACGGCCCCGCCTCTTGTGACATCACGCCCCGTCCCCTTAATGCAAGTTTATGGGAGGGGGCGTGGCAGCCGTCACAACCCCTCTGATAAACTTGCATTGAGGGGGTGGGGCGTGATGTTACAAGGGGGCGGGCCATGACTTCACGATCCTCCGGCCCCCGCATCGTCATCAGGCACAGAGCAAAGCTCGCTGCCTGCACCAGATGACAGGGGGTGCTGCAGGAGAGATTGCGGGGGTTGCCAAGAATGAATAAACCACCATTATTTTTTGAAATTTTGGGAGTGCTGTGCCAATCTTTGGTTTGCTATCTACATGGACCCTAATCAGGTTTTTGGGCGCTGGCACCCACTACAGTTTACTTTGGTGAAGTAGTGCTACAAAGCTTTCTGTTTTATATATATATATATATATATATATATATATATATATATATATATATATATATTTCCCTTTATATCCTTTTTATACTTAAAATATAAAAAAAGAATAAAAATGCACATCGATGGTAATGACACGTCCGTAATGACCAGAACAATAAAATTATTATTTTTTAATATTGCAACATTGTATGTCACCCCCCAGAATCAACAAGTGGTGCAATATATATCATAGCAGGTGCGTAAATCAGGTGTAGCATTTCTACAAGACTGAATGTGATTAATGCAACATTTAGACATGTGTACAGGAGGTTGTGATCGGTCACATGTGTGTATATATATATATATATATATATATATATATTTATTGGATCTGGATATAATGTTAGCCACACCCCCTGACAAAGCTCAGTAGGAGCACAATGGTCTGCATATACATGGCAGATATTGTGGTTCCTACCCTGTTACCATCTCTCTTGTTTTTGGGCAGCATTCAGTACTTGTCTGCGCTTTATTCATACATCTATCTTGAATGTCTGTTGCAGGGTATGTTGTTTGTTCCATGTTATGGAGCCTATAGATGTTATTATATCGCATCATGTAAACAAGTGTTTACCTTACCCTTCTTTGTATTTGTGTTTTATATATTTATATAGGGTTTATTTTGTTTTTGCTTTTTTTTTTTTCCAACAAAGATATGTTTTTGGAGTATGATGTAGTATTATTCCACTACACAGGTCTATTTTGTATTATTTTGTCTTTTTGTTTAGTGATGTATTTATCTCGCCAGTTGAGAACACCATGATTGTGGTATTTTGTTAATACGCTTAAAAAAAAAAAAGGAAAAGAAAATGTTCAAATAGTCATGTTTTTCAAATTGGTTCCAAGAAAATTTACAAGATTTTTTTTTATAAAAATGAGCACCAGACCAAAAAAATAAAATAAAAAATAATGAATATTGTAATGTGGATCTTATAAATGTTTCTACTATGTAGTAAAAGAGAAAAAAAAATAAAAATAAAAAAAAAACTACCGTATATACTCGAGTATAAGCCGACTCGAATATAAGCAGAGGCCCCTAATTTCACCGCAAAAACCCAGGAAAAGTTATTGACTCGACTATAAGCCTAGGGTGGGAAATACATCATCCCCCCCTGTCATCATCCACACCCCCATCATCATCCAGACCCCCGTCATCATCACTCTGTCATTTTCACCCCCGTCATCATCACCCTGTCAACATCCCCCCCTGTCATCATCCAGACCCCGTCATCATCACCCCTTCATCATCACCGCCTGTCATCATCCAGACCCCCGTCATTATCCCCTGCGCATGCGCGTCCCTGTGCGTCGTCGTCAAGGCAACGTCACTAGTCCGGGGCCGGCCCGGAGTGGAGAAGAGGGGCCTCCCGGTGAAAATGGACAGCCCGGAACGACTAACCCTCCCCACCGGACGGTCCCTGCAGCATAGATGGCCTGGACCAGCTCACCCTTCCTTCCCACCGAGGGGAGGTGAGTAGAAAACTAAAGGGGGGGGGGGGGTCTGGATGATGACAAAGGCCGCAGTGGTCTTCAACCTGCGGACCTCCAGATGTTTCAAAACTACAACTCCCAGCATGCCCAGACAGCCATACTGGGAGTTGTAGTTTTGAAACATCTGGAGGTCCACAGGTTGAAGACCACTGTTCAGACATTGACAGGCGATGATGATGAAGTGTGGGGGGGGGGATGATGACAGGTGGTGATGATGAAGGGGGGGTGGGATGATGACAGGCGGTGATGATGATGGGGGGTGGGATGATGACAGGCGGTGATGATGAAGGGGGGGGGGGGGATGATGACAGGGGGATGATGACAGGCGGTGATGATGAAGGAGGGGTGTGGGATGATGACGGGGGATGATGACAGGCGGTGATGATGAAGGAGGGGTGTGGGATGATGACAGGGGGATGATGACAGGCGGTGATGATGAAGGAGGGGTGTGGGATGATGACAGGGGGATGATGACAGGCGGTGATGATGAAGGAGGGGTGTGGGATGATGACAGGGGGATGATGACAGGCGGTGATGATGAAGGAGGGGTGTGGGATGATGACAGGCAGTGATGATGAAGGCCGGGTGTGGGATGATGACAGGGGGATGATGACAGGCGGTGATGATGAAGGAGGGGTGTGGGATGATGACAGGGGGATGATGACAGGCGGTGATGATGAAGGAGGGGTGTGGGATGATGACAGGGGGATGATGACAGGCGGTGATGATGAAGGAGGGGTGTGGGATGATGACAGGCAGTGATGATGAAGGCCGGGTGTGGGATGATGACAGGGGGATGATGACAGGCGGTGATGATGAAGGGGGGATGATGACAGGCGGTGATGATGAAGGGGGGATGATGACAGGGTGATGATGATGAGGGTGTTAATGATGGGGGTGTGGATGATGACAGGGGGGGATGATGTATTTCCCACCCTAGGCTTATAGTCGAGTCAATAACTTTTCCTGGGGGGGGGGCATGCAGGGAGTTGTAGTTTTGCAACATCTGGAGGTCCGCAGGTTGAAGACCACTGAGAAGGGATTGACAGGCGGAGAGTTCACCCGAGTATAAGCCGAGGCGGGCGTCTTCAGCACGAGAAATCATGCTGAAAAACTCGGCTTATACTCGAGTATATACGGTATATCAATTTGGTTTTGCTGTAATCATACTGACCCACAGAATGAAGCTATTATGATATTTTTACCGTACACTCAATAACGAAAATTTTACATGCAAAAAAATTCATCACAAAATAGAATTTTTTTCAATTGACCAGCAAAAAAGTGGGAGGTTAAAAAACTCTCTTGCGCTGGAGTACCCCTTTATTGGAGTTTCAGTGCTCATGCTTGATCATCGCTCCATTCACTGAAGTGACTACTGAAGGTAAAAGAATATAGCTATCTGAGGGGGTGTTCTGATTTATGGAAAAATCTGCCATGGTCATGTGACTATTTTTTTTCTACACGAGGTATGAGCAGACATCACATGGTCATTTGTGAGCAGAACACAAGATCACGTGTCAGGGCTGACTATTCAGGCTGCTCTATAACAAGTCCCATGTGCCTCACACGGTTTCTCTATCCACGTATTAATGGGCGCGGAAGGCGGTGCCCGTTCATGAATCCCACACAAGACATGCGCATGCTCGAAACAATAGGTGGCGCGCTTGTCTGAGGTAGTATATGTAAGTAGGCAGCACTAGGACCCTGGAGGTCTCCACACTGGAGGAGGAGCGACGCGAGGAACGCAGCTTCTTCCGCTGTAAACAGGAAACGCAATGCTGATGGCGAGACGGATGTTCCGAGTGTGAACCGGGCTCTGGTCAGCATGGACATACTGAAAGCGGAGATAGCGCGGAAGAGGAAGCAGCTGGAGGAGAAGGAGCTGGTCGGGGTGAGACACTGCGGCTACCGCTGGAAGCTGTGTACTGTACGGTGGCAGTGCCTGGGTAGCCATGGTCATATGCCAGGGTGTTCTCGAGTAGTCAGCGCAGTACTGTTCACACTGGTGTTAGAGTAGGTCTTCGGGGTGTCCCGGCAGTCGGACATTTCCTCACATAACAACCTGCCAAATTACCACTTGTATGATCAGGGGAACAGGTCATTAGGGTTAATAAAAAAGGTATATAAGGCTCTAGTCACACTGCGTTTTTTTTGTGTGGGTATGAAAAATCTCCCAACATATAAGCTGTACGTTGAATCCTTCTGTATGGTACTGTATTAAGTTGCCCATGGACTGCCAACATATAGATGGAGAATTATTGAACTGTGAATCAGTTACCCATAGCAACCAATCAGATTCCAGCTTTCATTTCTAAAAAGTGTAAACACCTCTTGTAATTCCTTAAAGGGGTATTCCAGGAAAAAAAACTTTTTCTTTATATCAACTGGCTCCAGAAAGTTAAGCAAATTTGTAAATTACTTCTATTAAAAAATCTTAATCCTTTCAATAATTATCAGCTGCTGAAGCTGAGTTGTTTTCTATCTGGCAACAGTGCTCTCTGCTGATATCTCTGCTTGTCTCGGGAACTGCACAGAGTAGAACAGGTTTGCTATGGGGATTTGCTTCTAAACTGGGCGGTTCCCGAGACAGGTGTCATCAGAGAGCACTTAGACAGGAAAGAACAACTCAACTTCAGCAGCTCATAGGTACTGAAAGGATGAAGATTTTTTTAATAGAAGTAATTTACAAATCTGTTTAACTTTCCGGAGCCAGTTGAGTGTGTGTATGTATATATAAAATATATAAATATATATAATATGTGTGTGTGTGTGTGTGTGTGTGTTTTTTCTGGATAACCCCTTTTAATGTCAACGGACGTATATTTACGCTCATGCCCTGCTCCCGTTAGGTGAAGCATGCTCAGGAGCTGAGTGCGCTTCATACCCGGAAGGTCCCAGTTGCTATCAGCAACCAGGACACGTAGCTAATACCGGACATCGCTGACCAGGCTGATATCCGGTATTAACCCTTTAGATGCTGTTTAAAACAGTTGCCGGTTAGCTCAGTGAGCTGTTCCGGACACCGCAATTTCACCGCGATGGTTCAGAACAGCTGAGGACAGTGGGAAGCTCTTTACCTGGCTCCTCGCTGTCCGATCGGTGTTCTATTGCTCCAAGCCTGCCATGCAGGCTGGAGCAGCAGAGCACCGATAACACTGATCTATCTAAGGCATAGTATTGAACAGTGTATGCAATCATAGGATTGCATATAATAGTCCTCTATGGGTGCTAAAAAAATAAATGAAAAGTTAATAAATGGGATTTAACCACTTCAATTAGAAGTTTGAATCACCCCCCCCATTTTCAGTTGAAAAAACAATGTAAACAAAAATAAAAAAAACACGGTATTGTCATGTCCGTTAATATCCGAACTATAAAAATATAATTTTAATTAAACCGCACGGTCAATGGCGTACACGTAAATAAATTCCAAAGTCCAAAATGGCATATTTTCTGTCGCTTTTGGGTGACGGAGGAGGGGGTGGTGGACACGGGTGGCGGAGGAGGGGGGTGGTGGACATGGGGGGGGGGGGGTGGACACGGGTGACGGAGGGGGGGGGTGTGGTGGACACGGGGGACGGAGGGGGGGGGTGGACACGTGCGACAGACTGTATCCATCTTTTCCAGCCCATTGGAGCACCTGAAAGCTGAACTAATTTATGCAGCCTAAAGTCAGCAACTGCCGAGCTGAGAAGTTCGTGACAAATCAAATTATTGTAACTTCGCTAATCTCTAATTACTATGTTAGTATCTATAAATAACTAATTTTTACATTTTTAAAAATACCACACATCAATAGTCAAACCCACTTTATTGAAAAACAATACACTATGTACATCACATTGAATGTATCCCACACCAGAACAATAGACTATAAATACCCACCCTTAAAAACCCCAAACCCCAAGCAAAAGGTGTCTTGGTCCCTTTGGTGTCTCACATTTTGGGGTTTGGGTTTTTAAGGGTGGATATTTATAGTGCATTTTTCTGCGGTGGGCTACATTCATCGTGTTGTACGTAGTGATTTTTTTTTTTTTTATTCACTGCTTGCCTGTTTAACGTATAGTTGAGCATGCGCAGAAATAATTGCCTAAAAATCACAGGTGAAATATTGCCACAAAAAACTGATCGAAAAGTGGCATTGATGGCAGAGTACAGGAACAGGACAAAGCGGTGAACACAGAAGAGCTTCTGGGAAATGTTCGGTGAAAGTTAGGCAGTATGAAATTACTAAAAGTATTTATAGAGTTTAGGTGTGTGTGTGTGTGTGTGTGTGTGTGTGTGTGTTTATATGGCTGAATTTAGTGTTAACTGATCGTTAAACAGTTGTAACTATTTAATGTATAGAGCAATCATAAATATATTTTCTTTGTCTTTTTCAGGAGAATAAGAAATATTTTAAGCGCAGCGAACTTGCTGAAAAGGAAAGGGAGGCTTATTTTGAAAGGTGTGGATACAAGGTATAACATGTCCTTTGCTTCTTAAAATCCCACTCTGTCTTGTTTTCATATCACATTTTAATATAACATTTCTCTTTGTTCAATCTGTCACAAATGTTAGCCTTTAAGTGAGAAGCCAACACAAAAGGTAGGATTTGGGAATGCATGCTTTAATTATGGGTATATTTTCCAAATGGTTTCTACTTCTAGTTTACTTTTGTTTAAGAAAACCATTTAGAAAATGACTGCTGGCGATAGTGTGCTGTCATTTGGCTTAAGGCGCTGAGCATGTGATGTCTTGATGTGTCTGGCAGCATTTACTGGGATACTGGATCAAGTGAGCGTTTCAATTCACACCTATTACGCTTGTTATAAAATGATACTTCACTCCATTTGGCACATTTTGAAAATCATATAGTTTGTTACTGACCTTCTAACAACGTAGATGTATTATCTTGTAGCGGTTTATAATATATTGTCCTTTTCTATAGCCTGCCATAATACATTACACTTCCTTTTTATCCTTTTTTTTATTTTTTTAAATGTAAGTAGTAGGCTGGTGTTGGCCATTGCACACAGCCACTTAAGTGATCTTACCTAGGACATTAGGGGCAATATATACTGATATACATTTTTTTTTAATACCTATAGGTTACTGTTGAAAAAGCATACAGAACATTAGTTTTATTATATATCTTGACAAAATCCATTAATATGGTATGTGTGTGTGTGTGTGTGTGTGTGTGTGTGTGTGTGTGTGTGTGTGTATATATATATATATATATATATATATATATATATATATATATATATATATATATATGTGTGTGGTTATCTTTACTGAATATTATTCCCCCTGCTGGCCTTAGCCACTTAAAAGAGAACTGCGGCACAAAACTTTTACCTTTCCATGTCCCCGGGCTGCAAAAACTAAAAAAAAAAAAAAAAATTTTTTTTAACTCTCCTTCCTATGTTCCCCCGTTACGGCAAAATCGGCATCCTGTTCCTCCATTGCTGCACGGCTCCATGCTTCTTAGGCTCTGAACGTCACCCTGCAGTTTCGCTGGGCACAGCGATGTACCGCCTACGGATAGGGGATAAGGGGTCAGATCGCTGGGGCCCAGCTGCTGGGGACCCCCGGGATCGCCGCTGCGGCACCACACTATCATTACTGCACAGACAGAGTTCGCTCTGTATGTAATGCTGGGCGATACAGGGGCCGGAGCATTGTTATGTCACAGCCCGCCCCCTCAATACAAGTCTGGGAGGGGGCGCGGCGGTCGTCACGCCCCCTGCCATAGACTTGCATTAAGGGGGCTGGCCGTGGTGTCACAAGGGGCGGAGCTACGACGTCATGCTGCTCCGTCCCCTGTATAGTGCAGTAATGATAGCGCGGTGCCGCAGCGGCGATCGCGGGGGTCCCCAGCAGCGGGACCCCAGTGATCTGACATCCAATCCCCTATCCTTTGGATAGGGGATAAGATGTCTAGGGGTGGAGTACCCCTTTAAACTTAAAACATGACTATGTGATTCTACTAGGGAAATCATGTTTTATAATAAATGCCCCTTCCTGGATCCTCCCACTGCCCTATCTTCAGCAGCAGATCAGCACACAAACTGTTCAATACAGTAGACTGTTGGCTTCCCAGACAGTAGTCCTGTGGTAATGACAGGTATGATGCTTTTCTTTCCTTCAAGGAATGTATAAAATACATTTGCATATTAATACTGAGGAGTCGGAGTTGGAAGTACAAAAAACGCTGGAGTCGGAACATTATCTACAGACTCCACAGCCCTGATTAGAAAGCTTCTATTATTATGAGCAATGTTTTCAAATTTTCTACAAAAGTTTAAAATCACTTTCTTTTCTTTTGGAACAATACAATTGCGTGTGTGTGTGTATATACAAAACAGCTCCTTTACAAAAAAAAGTGAAACTAAAGCATGCCGGCGGGCACAGCTTCGGCAGCTCGGGACGGGTAAGGGACACCGGGATAAGGGGGACAGGTAAGTGTCTCCTAGCAAATCAGTGTGTGTCCCTGTGATCGGGACGCACACACTGTGCTGCTCAGGATTTTTCTGTGTGAAACACTGCCATCGGCTAGTCAGATTTGACTAGCTGATAGGAGCGATCGCTGTGAGGAGGGGGGCGGGGGGTGAACCCCCCCCAGGTCCCGAGGCAAGATGGCTGGCTATAGCCATCAGTGATAGCCACCATCTTACCAGGCGCTGCGGGATGCAGCGAGTGGCGGACAGTATCTGCATGACGTACATGTACGTCATAGGTTGGGAAAACCCTCCCGGTCATGACGCACATGTATGTCATGGGTCGGGAAGGGGTTAAATGGGCACTATCTGATATAAAAACTTTTGGTATGTTTTAAAGCATGCAAAACCAATAGGTTTTGCAATTGCTTTCATTAAAAAATTTACAGTATTTCATACTGAAAAAGCCAGTCAAAAAACTGCCTCCTGGGATACATAACAGCCTGGCTGTGTCCACTCGTCATCACCCACATCATGGACCCACTGCAAGATTGACAGGTCTGCAGATCTAAAGCTACTGTGATCGGCTCCCTCACTGTTTGTGTTTACTTCAGTCTCCTGTGTCAGGAGAAGGGGCGGGAGTACACTGCTGCCTGTGAGCAGATGATGAAAGAAGCTGGTGAAAATATATATAAATATATATACAGTAACCCCCCGACATGCGATGGCCCCGACATATGATAAGATCGACATACGATGCTTTTATATGTCGGGGCCATCGCATTAACTGCTATCCTACAGCGCAAAATGCTTAAGCTGCTGTCGGATAGCAGTTTAAGCATCCCTGGCAGGTTCGCTTACCTATTCCCGCTGCTCCGGGTCCACTTCGCGATCCTCCAGCATCTTCCGCATCTTCTCCAAGGTCCGGGCCTCGCTTTCCGGTATCGTTAGTACGTCACTACGCACGCCGCGCCGGCGCAGCAGCGTAATAACGTCACCAGAAAGCGAGGCCTGGACCCTGCAGAAGATGCGGAAGAAGCTGGAGGATCGCGAAGAAGACACCAGAGCAGCGGGACAGCATCGGGAGCCCCTGGGACAGCATCTGGAGCGGTGAGGACCTGGTCCGGAGCGACAGGGACAGGTGAGTCTAACTTTCTATACTTTACATTGCACGGATCCCTCAACATATGATGGATTCGACAAACGATGGGTTGTTTGGAACGAATTACCATCGTATGTTGATTGACCACTGTATGTATGTATGTGTATGTAAATCTGTGTTGTCTAGGTATTGTGCATGTGTATGAATACATGAAGTCAGTGTGTGTGTGTGTCTAATACAGGGGGACGACAATCCTATGCCTAAAGCTGTTGCAAAACTACAACTCCCAGCATGCCTGCACAGCTAAATGATGTGTGAGCATGTTGGGAATTGTAGTACTGAAACAGTAGGAGGAACACAGCCTGCAGCAACACTGTAAATCTAAGTTTTACCAATCAAATGCCTCCAGCTGTTGCAAAACTACAACTCAAAGGATGTGTGGGCATGCTGGGAGCTGTAGTTTTTTGCAAAAGCTGTAAGTACACGGGGTGTGTGTGTGTGTGTGTGTGTATAGCATAAAACCAGAAAGGAAAGGGTTACAGATGCTCACTCCCGAGACCAGTGACTGAGGAGGGGGAGTGCTTATCACCTGAGGAGAAGAAAGGGACCCGCCCCCCTGCTTCTAGTCGACAACATTAAGGTAATTCAGAAATAAAGCTAATTCTGAGAGAAATATAGGTCATAGACACATAAAAATATGTAAATGATCAGGATGAGATACTGAGCAACATATAACAGTTTTTTTTATTTTTTTATTTTTGATCTTATAGGTACGCTTTAAGCTATGACCTCAACAATTTTACACAGTGAGGTTTTTGGAGTGGTATAGGATAATGTTTTAGCAATTTATAAATAAATATGTATGATCGCATGACACCAATATTCATTTATAGAAAAGGTCAGTTACAAAAGAAACTCTCTCCAGTGGAAAAAAGTATTTTGAAATGTAAAGAAAATGCATCCACAGTGTGAGAACAAATTTGATGAAAGGTAGACTTCACTCTAACAGTGAGTTTATAACCTAGCCACAGTTAAGAAAGCAGTGTTAACACACACTTGCAACTATGTCCACATTTTAAAGTGTACTGATGATGGTCCCAGGAGCAGGCTATCTGTTTTGGTCAGGAGATGGAGAAGACCCATAGACAATGCAAAGACATTGGGGGAAATTTATTAAAACCATTGCAGAGAAATACACTGCTCTCTCAAAAAAATAAAGGGAACATTTAAACACAATGTAACTCCAAGTCAATCACACCTCTGTAAAATCACACTGTCCACTCAGGAAGCAACACTGATTGAAAATCCATTTCACATGCTGTTGTGCAAATGGAACAGACAACAGGTGGAAATTATAGGCAATTAGCAAGACACCCACAGTAAAGGAGTGGTTCTGCAGGTGATGACCACAGATCACTTCTCAGTTTCTATGCTTCCTGGCTGATGTTTTGGTCACTTTTGACTGCTGGCAGTGCTTTCACTCTAGTGGTAGCATAAGACTGAGTCTACAACCCACACAAGTGACTCAGGTAGTGCTGCTCATCCAGGATGGCACATCAATCTGAGCTGTGGCAAGAAGGTTTGCTGTGTCTGTCAGCGTAGTGTCCAGAGCGCTACCAGGAGACAGGCCAGTACATCAGGAGACTTGGAGGAGGCTGTAGGAGGGCAACAACCCAGCAGCATGACCGCTACCTCCGCCTTTGTGCAAGGAGGAGCACTGCCATAGCCCTGCAAAATGACCTCCAGCAGGGCATAAATGTGCATATGTGCACTCAAACCTCAGAAATGGACTCCGAGGGTGGTATGAGGGCCCGACGTCCACAGGTGGAGGTTGTGCTTCCACTGGCGCCCTGTGCTCTTCACAGATGAAAGCAGGTTCACACTGAACAACGCATGTGACAGTCTGGAAATGCCATGGAGAACGTTCTGCTGCCTGCAACTTCCTCCAGCATGACCGGTTTGGTGGTGGGTCAGTTACGGTGTGGGGTGGCACTTCTTTGGGGGGCCGCACAGCCCTCCATGTGCTTGCAGAGGTAGCCTGACTGCCATTAGTTACCGAGATGAGACCCTCAGACCCCTTGTGAGACCATATGTGGGTGCGGTTGGCTCTGGGTCCCTCCTAATGCAAGCCAATGCCAGACCTCATGTGGCTGGAGTGTGTCAGCAGTTCCTGCAAGAGGAAGGCCCGCCCGTTCCCCAGACCTGAATCCGATTTGAGCACATCTGGGACATCAGGTCTCGCTCCATCCATACGGGCAGGTGAATGCCACACATACACTGGTGAGCCTCATTTTGACTTGTTTTAAGGACATTACATCAAAGTTGGATCAGCCTGTAGAGTGGTTTTCCACTTTGATTTTGTGTGACTCCATATCCAGACCTCCATGGGTTGATAACTGATTTCCATTGATAATTTTCTGTGTGATTTTGTTAGCACATTTTCATACCATTAGTTCATTCATTCAGATCTAGAATGTGTTACCTTAGTGTTCCCTTTTTATTATTTTGAGCAGTGAAGTTGACCAGTTGCCCATAGCAAACCATGCTTTTATTTTTCAGAGCCCCCTTTTAAAAATTAAAGCAATATGGTTGCCATGGGCAACTGGTCAACTCTTCCTCAGCACAAGTTTTGGTAAATCTTCTACATTGACATGACTTTCAGCAAAAATGTCTTCTGATCGCATTATTCTCGGTGTATGCAGTTGCGGTGAGTTTTAAACGGATATCTGCCATAAGAATAATCATCAGAGGTAAGGTTTAAAAACCGCTGCACCAGGTGCATGGACTGCGTTTTTACAAGGGCAGGAAAGGAAAAAAAAATATATAAATATATAATAGATTTTTTCTGAATTAACATTAGCTGGAATACCATAAACAGTATTATATAAAATTTAATGGCTAACAATTTCCAATACATGTGGTGTAATTTTTAACAGTAGATCAGGATTGTGAACATTTGCCTACCACTATTGATTTAAAATTTTTAGCTGGTCATTGAAGATAGCTTGTGTGTAACTTGTATGGGTGCCGTTCGTTTGTCAGTGTGAAAGACTGATCCAACTGGCATAGTGCAACGGTGTGTACACAATCTACAGCATCTACCTTGTCTGCCTTCATGCTTACATTAGTAAATTCAGCAGGTTAGCATACACCCCAACAGCTAGTAGACCAGCACCCACTAAGCAAAACCCTCAATTATCCAATTTAGTGTACAAAAAGTATTTTGGTTTGCTGTATGCTTATTATTCATCTGTCAATCAGGTATTAATATAGTCCTCTCTTTACCTACAGAGGAAGTTTAACTTTAATGGCAAAAGGTGTTTTGACCTGCTATATTGCATTTGATGTGCTGTATCACCTTTTGTCTGTGATCTGACACGTGCATCCTCTAACTTGTGTGTTTTTTTTTTTAAAAACATATTTTTATTAAATTTCCAAATTTTCCAACAACACTCGGACAGTGTCCGAGGCAATCAAACAATAATATTAGAGCACACATTATACGTTCTTTGCAAGCCTCATAAAATAACCCCAACCCTCCCCCCTAACTTGTGTTTTTTTTATTCTGCTTCTTATTTTAAAATAAATAAATAAATAAAATAAAAATCCTATATTTATGTACAGTGATTTTTTTAGCGGACTATTTTAATGCTTATGCTGTATGTTTTTGCTGCCTGGGGTGTAAAATAGATAAATGACTTTAATATGAACCAAATTCCATTTTTTTTAAATTTTTTTTTTTTTTTTTTTTATAAAAGACTGGCCAAGTTAGCTGTATCCATGTGCTTTACACTGTCACCGGTTCATTTGCAATGATTTATGTCAATATATTTGTTTTTTTTACAATCAGGTACAGAATCAAGATGAGGAAGAAGAGCCTACAACATCGAACAATCCTGTGTTAGATTTGGAGTTGGCAGAAGAGAAATTACCTATGACTCTGTCTAGGCAAGAGGTGAGTCTAACATGTGGGAGGAAAGAAAGGGAATATAAAGGACACTAGAAGTGCCGTTACCACAGATATAAAAAATAGAAAAATAAGTTAGAGGATTAGAGTAAATCTCGCCACTCTCCTTTGTGTTGCGCTTTGGGCACAACCCCGATGTATGTGTCAACTCAACCTCTGGTGTGTCAACGGGATCATAGGATCAGCCCAGACATCCAACTTCTACTTGGATCAAGTTCGGCGCTGTAGTGGTTCATCCAAAAGTTGGCATATTTTCCGTAGATGGGAAGATCTCCAGGAGATTATATGTAAAAATGGTCATCTCTGGCAGGCACTCCTGTAACTATGGAGTGGGTGTTTAACCCCTTAAGGACTCATGTTTTTCAGTTTTTGCATTTTCATTTTTTCCTCCTTACCTTTATAAAAAGCCTAACCCTTTCAATTTTCCACCAAAAATTCCATATTATGGCTCTTTTTTTTTTTTTTTCGCCACTACTACAATTCTACTTTGCAGTGACATTAGTAATTTTACCCAAAAATCCATGGCGAAAGGGAAAAAAAAAAAATCATTGTGAAACAAAATTTAAGAAAAAATGCCACTTTGTAATTTTGGGGGCTTCCGTTTCTATGCAGTGCATTTTTCGGTAAAAATGACACCTTATCTTTATTCTGTAGGTCCATACGATTAAGATGATACCCTACTTATATAGGTTTGATTTTGTCGTGCTTCTGGAAAAAAAATCATAACTACATGCAGTATAAGTTTTAAAAATGTCATCTTCTGACCCCTATAACTTTATTTTTCCACGTACAGGGCGGTTTGAGGGCTAATTCTTTTGAGCTGTGATCTGAACTTTATATCGGTACCATTTTTGTTTTGATCTGACTTTTTAATTGCTTTTTCTTTTTTTTTTTTAATGGTATAAAAAGTGACCAAAAAATACGCTATTTTGGACTTTGGTATTTTTTGACGTGTACGCCATTGACTGTGCGGTTTAATTAAAGGTAGATTTTAATAATTCGAACATTTATGCACTCGGCGATACATGTTTGTTTATTAAAATTGACATTTTTTTTTTTTTTTTTTTGCACATATATTAAAAAAATTTTTTTTTTTAGTTTTATAAAAAAAAAAAGTTTTTTCTTGCAGTGTTATAGCCTCCATAGGGGGCTATAACACTGCACACACTGATCTTTTACACTGATCACTGGCATGTATTAACATGCCATTGATCAGTGTTATCGACGCTTGACTGCTCCTGTGGAGCAGGCGTTCGCCAATCGGACACCGATGATGCAGGTAGGGATCCTCCCGGTGTCCTGTAAGCTGTTGGGGACTCCAAGATTTCATCACGGCGGTCCCGAACAGCCCGACTGAGCTGCCGGGATACTTTCATTTTCACTTCAGACGCGGCGGTCAACTTTGATCGCGGCGTCTGAAGGGTTAATACAGGGCATCCCTGTGATCGGTGATGTCGTGTATTAGCCGCGGGTCCCGGCCATTGATGGCCACTGGGACCAACCTGATATGACGTGGGGTCACCGCGTGACCCTGCGTTATATCGCGGGAGCCGGCGTAGGACGTAAATACACGTCCTGCATAGTTAAAGTGTAGCTCACTGATGCCTGCTGGGGGGGGGGGGGTGCAACTTTCTATTATTTCCAGGTTCATCTCCCTATTTGTGTTATATAAAGAGGGTAATCTATGCTAAAGGATCTCTAGCATATATTCAGCTATACAGTCTAAAACAAAGAGATAGCAACTATTTTATAAAAAAAAAATGAAAAGGAAATGGAGTAGTAGTAGCTCATTCAGTAAGGATAAATTGGAGGAAGCCTTCTGTGTGGATCAGACCAACCGATGCTTTAAAAATTTAGAATCCTCCTGGAAGGATGGTGACGCGAGTCCTGCTGTTAAAGAAAAACTGTCATTCTGTTCACCCACATCAAACCCAATACAGTGAGTTATAGTATACGATGAGGGGGGGGGTCACTGACTCCTATATGTACCTTCGCTTTGAAGATCTGCTTCTATCTTCTATGAATTATAATTGGAATATTCATTGTTTCTGGTCACGTGAGATTCAGCGACAATGAATCATCAAATTGAGTTGGCTGGCCCGCCTCCAGCAAGCAATTCATAAATAGAAGCAGATCTTCAGAGGGACAGATCTCCAGAGCAAAGGTATTTATTGGTACCCCTCATCGGTCTCCTGACCGTTTTTTTTTCTTTTAACAGCACTTGGTGAAATGATTTACAGCAGACAGAACCTGTCCCATGCAGATAAGTTGGAGACCTTTTTTGGGGCTCGTTCACACGGATGGATCCGCAGCATATTTTACGCTGTGGATCCACATACAATGGACCCTATAATGTTGCCTACATCTGTGTCTGCTCATATTGGCAATTGTGCATTGTGCGAGTTGCTTCGCGTATGTGCAGTATACTCGCACACATTGCGGCTTCTCTCGGCCTATCTCAAAGCAGCGGGAGTGGCTGGCGATGTGTGCGAGTATACTGCACATGTGCGTGGAGACTCTCTCATCGCAGTGTGTCTGCTCATAGTGGCGAATTGGCGCTATCAGTAGGCACAGATGGAGGCAACACTGTAGGCAGCAGATCTGCAGCGTAAAATACGCTGCGGATCAGTCGGTGTGAATGATCCAATTATAGAGATCATTCTACAATAATGGGGTAATGCTGATGTCTACTGTTAATAGTGTCTTCACTGTGATTTTCAGACGAAAAGCATTTCTGTGACATTATCTGTACAAAACATGAAGTCTTTGCTTAGTTTTTAGACCTAGTCACCTGAAATTTTTTTGTTCTCATTCTGAATTATAAAATACAGAAAGCAAACTGGAAAGTTTTGTACGAAAATCACCTAAAATTTTTAAATATACTTAACATAAAAACCTGATTTAAAAAATAGTTCATTTTCTGATGACACGTATATCAAATTTGATGCCTTTATCATGTAAATGGTGTACTGTATGATGAACCTGTTTGCCTTTGTATGCCCATAAAGTTATTATTTTGGAGAACTGTGTATATCACCAAAAAGCAAAGGCTATGAATAACCAATGGTAAATAATAAATCTAATGCCAAACAATTAAATATACACCCAAAAAATTGCATATATTGCAAAGTTAAACACAAACCTAATTCTTTATTTGGTAGACATACATGCAAACAAAACTTCAGCATCCCTGTCCCATCCACTGAAAAGCACAACCACTCACCGGAAGGGAGGAACAGTACATGATCAGGTGGACATTGTTCACACCTAGATGGTGGTTGGGGCAAAGTAAAATGTATACAAATACATATGTTAATGTTACAAAAGTGCAAGAAAGTACACATATATAACCGTTACAAAAATGCTATGCCTGGCCAGAATTACCAACCGCAATGTTTGCCGTGCAGGAAAATCACTCCTGGAGCTTATGTTTTATTGTTTGTATATAAATGTCTACCTAAGAATGATGTTTGTATAAAACTTTGTAATCTATGCAATTTTTTTTCTTTTTTTTGGTGTATATAGAACTGTGTATATGTAGCTTTTCCCCAGAATCCCCACATTAGAGGTAAAGGTCAAGACCGTACTCCCTAAATATCATTAGTGTTATTGACTATTTTTTAAGCTTAATGTGAATTGATCAATCTTGTTAGATTGTGTGAACAATGTTGATAGGGGCCAAAAGTTTATAGCCTTTAAACTTTCAAGATCCCTGCTATTTGATCTATTTATCTTTTGAAAGTACCTGGGTTTCCAAATCCACAATATTGCTTTTAGGGATTACGTCTCGCATGTGCAGACCAATTTCTCCATTTACATTGATGTGGCTCCTCTATGGAGCAAGTAACAGTTCTCCAACAATAACAGTGTGGTTACTTTGTCAGCTGGTTGAATTCACCATGGCTCTGGAAAATCTCCTCTGCTTTTAATAAGCTGCAATATTTCCCTGGTCTAGGGTATCCATCACTGTTGTATAAAAACTATATATATGACCCATGAATTTCAAGTGCATTTTTTAACTAGTAAAAGCTCATAAGATTGTCCAAAATTAAAATAAATGGCAAAATGAGAGTTTCTATACTTCAAAGTAAAATGGATTATAAAAGTTTGTTATCAAGCACTGCGTTTTACAGATCAATTTGGGCAGTATATAATTACACATTTCAGGGTTTACAGTTCAACAGCGTGAGTTTAATTTGGAATTGGCATGATATAATCCCTTTGCTGCCAGTGCTGTAGAAATTTTATTTCTTGTACTAATAATGGGTAAAGTATAACGTAAGCATTTCAGATCTGCACTTCATCATTGCTGAATGTTCATAAACCCCAATCCCGGTGATATAGGCGGAACGCATATTTATCTTGACTCCTTCCCCATTGACTAAAGATGTTTGGTTGCAGGCTTAGGGTGCTTATTTTATATGCTGATCATAAGCATTTCTTTACTAAATAACAGTATTTTGAGAGTATTGAGAGTACGGGAAAACTGTTAGCCTCTATTGTACGTTTTCAGCAGGGGATGTTGTACATTGGTTGTCTGCAGGATATGCAGGGAAGGGTAGTTAATGAAGATTCTGACATTTTGAGGGTGATTATTGACTTTTATAGGGATGCATACTCTTCTAAAACTGTGTCTGTTCTGAGACGGATTTGGATGCATATGTTAGGAGGGTGTCTCTGCCCACTCTTTCTCCTGAACAGAGAGATAACATGGATTCGCCTGGAGGGGCTGGAGTTGGCATTGAAGGATGCTGCAAATGAGAGATCCCTTGGTCCGGTCAGGCTGCTGATTGAGGTGTATAAACAGTTCCAAGGGATTCTATTGGTGCAGTGGGTGGTCAAGTCAGCAGTACTTGAGAACTCCTTACCTCCATCCGTGATGGATGCTATTGTGGTGTTCCTCCCAAAACCAGGGAAAAATCAATTGTTGTTGGGGTCATATAGACCAATTTCACTGTTGTGTGCTGATGTTAAGCTGCTGGCTTGGGGACTTACTAACAGGTTGGCTAAAGTTGTTCTGTCATTAGTCCATTGGGACCAGACTGGCTTTATGCCAGGTATGTCCACAGTGGATAATATTTGCAGGGTGTTCCTGAATCTGCAGATGGCTCAAGAGGAGGCTGGAGCTTGCTCGCTTTTATCACTCAACATTTGATAGCGTTGAGTGGAACTATCTGGCGTGTGATGGGTAGTATGGCCTTTTGGGTCATGATTCCTTTCTTATGTTCAGTTGTTGTAGAAGAATCCTACTGCCAGACTCGGAGTGAATGTAGTGCAATCAGTTCCGAAAGCTGACCAGAGGGACATGTGGCAGGGCTGCCCCCTGTCACCTCTGCTCTTTGCTTTGGCTATTGAGCCATTGGCTTGCCTTATTAGATCCTCTCCTGACGGTGTGGGCTTCCGCTACGGGTCTATTGAGGAGTGGGTGGTGCTCTATGCCGAATATATGTTGTTCTTGGGGGGGATACGGCCCGTTCCTTAAAGGGGTACTCCGCCCCTAGACATCTTATCCCCTATCCAAAGGACAGGGGATAAGATGTCAGATCGCCGTGGTCCCGCTGCTGGGGACCCCGGGGATCACCGCTGCGGCACCCCGCCATCATTACTGCGCAGAGCGAGATCGCTCTGCACATAATGACGGGCAATACAGGGGCCGGAGCATCGTTACGTCACGGCTCCGCCCCTCGTGATGTCACGGCCCGCCCCGTCAATACAGGTCTATGGGAGGGGGCGGGGTGGTCGTCACGCCCCCTGCCATAGACTTGCATTAAGGGGACGGGGTCATGTACCGTTACATATGCTGGAAATTGGTGCCCTTACTAGGCCTCCTGACTCCTCTCCCGCTACCCGGCTTCTATGTAAGCTGTGGAGTCATACTCGGAAGCTGTTAGGCATTACTGGCTGCTCTAGGTATACCCCTTTATGGCGTAATCCTGGTCTACCTGCTTTCTTTTTTGTGGATGCTGGATTTTGGGAGAGGAGAGCTTTATGTATGTTGTCTGGAGCAGTTACGTACCCAGGTGGTAGTGAGAAATTTTGGGTTTTGTAGGAGGAATTTGGCCTTCCTCATTCATCATTCTACCGTTACTTGCAGCTACGCCATATGTTTGAGATGCGGAGTAGGACACTGTCATGGACTATCCATACTAATGTTGTGCTTGATTCGGTGGTTACGAAGCGGGAGTCGGCCGGGGTTATCTTGTGGTTGTACAGGGAATTGATGAGTTTTCATCATGAACAGTTTGCCCTAACGGTTAGTAGCTAGTGGGAGAGGGATCTCTGCTCTTTAGCTGATGAGGACTGGTCCACTGTGCTGGCACTTACCCCGTATCTGTCTCTGTCAGAGGCTAGTTGTCTCAGTTATTTTTCTTACATAGAGTATATAAGACTGCTATGTTCCTACATAAAATCTGGGTTTGGTCTGACTACATGCCCTAGATGCAGAGTTTTGGATGCTTATTTGGTGCATATGATGTGGGACTGCCCACTTCTTGCTATTTCTTGGTGGGATGTATTACAGCTTCTCTGGACAGTCTATGGTGTTACACTGTCCCACTCCCTAAAGTGTGTTTGCTTGGTCTTATTGTCTGTGGATGTGAACCATCTGGACTGAAGGTGGGGATATTACGGTAGTTCTTTACCAGGCTCTGAAACCAACTGCTCAGTGCTGGATTCAGCTTACTCCCCTGACCATTGCTGATCTGATCACTAGAGTTACACTTACACACACACACACACACACACACACACACACACACACACAGTTCGATTGAAGAAGGGGATATATGTTAAGTGTAAAGCTGCTCGTAAGTTAAATATGGTTATGGGGTCCCTGGGTGCAGAAATTTGACCCACCTGATAGGACTGTGTAATTGTGTGATTGAAGAGGATGTGAATATTGGGGTGTGTGTGTGTGTGTAGCTAATGTGTGTTGTGTGCTGTGGCCTTTTGTGCTTTTATATGTGGCTGTGTGTTCCCACTTGTGTTGAACCTCCTAGTGTGGTTTGACTTTTCTCATTGTACTGCTGGTACTTACCCCCTAATAGTTCCTGTGATGGCTGGGGTGGTAATCTTCCTTACTTGTTACATATTTTGTTCCGTATACTCCATTGCGCCAGATACTGATAGCTGAATGGGTTTCTTGATGGCTTGTTAGTGTGGGGATTTTGTGTGGGGGTGGGATGTGGGTTGTTTTTTCTGGTTAGTTTGTGTAAAACGGTTTTAAAAAGTTCAGTAAAAATCATCTGATTAAAAAACAAATAATAAATAAACCCTAATCCACTATCATCTTGAAAAGTAATACGATAAGTTAACAATGGAATCACAATCCTGTAAAGTCGTTTATGCATTGGTCAATGCAGTAATTCCTTGTTCAGATCAAAGGCTGAAAAAATAATTTAGATTGAAGGTACAAACCATTTGTCTTCTGGCTATAACACAAAACATAGAATAAAATAAACTTTTTTTTCTTTTTTCTCCAAATTTAAGAGTTTGTCTTAGTTTATTGTGCTGGCCATGCTCACTAGAAACTGCTGGCAGAATTATGTGTAACAGGCAGCTCTGTCCCCCTTCCCTGCATGTTAGTAATATCCCTCTTATACTTTAGATATGGAAACTCCGGTCCACAGTTTCCCTTCAAAAGGAACTTGGCTTTTATTCTAAGTAATATCTTCTGCAATTTCTTATACATAAAACCTAGCCCACACTGGACCAGAAAAGGTGGGTTAGTAATTTACCATTAGTTTTATGACCTACAGCAAAAGAAAGTCCATTCGGCACAGCAGACTTACAGGTGCAGTCAATGATACCGAGGGTTGTGTAATAACACTAGGCCATAGTTTCTAGATTTATTTGCACACCTGGGGTGCTCAACTTCAAATAATGGCACACAGCACTCATTTCAATATAGTACGAGTAGAAATGAAGGGTGGCACTCACCAGGGTTCCATACAAAAAGTAATTTCTTTATTACAGATGTGGTATACAAGACATCAGTGTGGGGAAGCATGGACGCCAGTAGTTACAGCTGTTTCGTACATTAAGTGGACTTCATCCTCTGATTAGTTAATTGATCAATTCAGTGCTCAAATTTTAGAGTTTAAAATGATATACATATTAGACTTTGCAACCCATTGGGCATTTTCCCTTGGCTGCTAGAGCCAAGCACAGATTGGCCTCTGCACCAGTTAGGCCCCAGCACACGGCAGTGTGATGGCCATCGAGGGAGCCTGGGGGAACAGCGGGAGAAAAATTACTGCAGGTGCCGTCTTTTTTTCCCGCTACAAAATAACGTGTCCAGAAGAATTCAATTATAGTAAATGGGATCCATCGGGACCCATTATTGCCCGTTGTCCCTCGTCCTGATAACGGCCGTTTAAAAGCTGAAGAGGGAGAAAAGGAGCCTAATGACCGTTTAAGGTCGGGGCACAGCGGCAGTGTGAAAGTAGCCTTAGTCACTCCTTTGTTTGCTGGTCACCTACTCTTTCCAGTGATTGAATAGGCTGTACTGTAATCCCCGCCTCTCTTCTGTAATATTGCTGCTGATGGGAACTTTCAGTGGTCTCCAAAGCCTAATTTGCATAACTTTAAACTTTATCTTGGGGCTGGAGGGGTCAATTAAATAATGGAAGGTATGTACAGGGTAAAAAGCCCTATACAGCAATGCCTGTACTCGATACCCTAAAAACTTGCCATCAGGTCCACTCTAACAACCTTTAACTGCCATTGAGCAAGAATCTGGACACGACCTTTTAGGGCTCGTTGACACTGCCATTGGGTTCCGATATGTGGAGCTCTGTCGGCAGTACCGTCAAGTGTAGCGGAGAAAAAAAGTGTAATAAGTGTGTGTGTGTGTGTGTGTGTGTGTGTGTTTTTTTTTTTCCCTCCGCTAAACTCCTATAAATTTTTTTTTTTATATATAAATAGATATCTATCTATCTATATCCGACCCATTTCAGGGTCCATTCAGCTCAAGAAATAAAAATAGCCAAGCGAACTCTGAACAGGTCGAATGCAAATGTCAATGTGAATCTAGCCTTACCCTGAAGTTTCCAGTATCCTTCACAGCAAAAACAAGGAACTCTGAGGTGCTGCTATTTCCATCAAAACCTTCATGGATGTATCGCACACTAAAATAGCCATGACATTGTTTACAGCTAAAGTTCACAATCATACTCAAAGATCCACCATCTTAATATGTTAAATATTACAATATTTGTTATAATAAAGCCTGCTATAATTAAAAATGAGTTTGGTTTAAAACATACAATAGAGAATTTTCAAAGGGTATCTCATTTATGCATTAAATGTGGATCTAAATAAATTCCCTTTAGAATTTTTGTTTGATAGGTTTATGCCTGAACAATACAGTTGCCTTCTGAACAGGAATCATTTATGTAAAAGCACCAGAAAGTAATGCAGTATTCAAAGCACATTTAAAAGAGTAAAATTGAAAATTAAATTTTAACTTGAACTTGTCTGGTCTTGGTTGCATAATCCACACTGATACATTTACAACAATCTTTTATATCTTAACCTTCCATTACAAGGGTACACAATTATAATTTTTTTATTTTGTAGGTCATACGGAGACTTCGAGAGAGAGGTGAACCTATCAGACTTTTTGGGGAAACTGATTATGATTCGTTTCAGCGTTTACGAAAGATAGAAATCCTTGCACCGGAAGTCAATAAGGTGCTTAATAAAAACTACTTATGCTTATTCTCTATTGAATTGTATGTGGGAAAACTGATCAATTACACTTAATTTTTTCCCCCCCCAGGGATTAAGAAATGACCTAAAAGCTGCTTTGGATAAGATTGACCAGCAATATCTCAATGAGTTGGTGGCTGGTCAGGAACAAGCAGAAGACGATACACAGAATGACCTCAAAGTTCACGAGGAAAACACCACAATAGAGGAACTTGAGGTGTGTATTTCAGCTTTGGTATTGTATAGTCCTTCTAAGGGAATATTGAGTTTCAGCTTTTACTTTTGTTAGTTGCTTGGCTTGTTAATGTCTGGTCCTCATGGCATAGCTATGGTTAGTGACTTCATTTTGGCTGCATGGTGTTCTAAGGGCCCATTCATGTCATACATTGGTGTCCTTTTGGGATACCTTCATAAACGTATTCAAATGTAAACTCAGGCATACTCCCTTCGGACTCGTGGAGTTTTAAAGGGGTATTCTGGAGAAGAAAATAATTTTCAAATCAACTAGAGCCAAAAAGTTATACAGATATGTAAAATACAGCTGTTTAAGAAATTCAAGCCCATCCATACTTGTCAGCTACTGTATGGCCTGGAGGTAGTTGTGTAGTCATTTCTAATTTGACAATTTCCTCCCTGCTGCCACCCCTGTCCATGTCAGGAACTGTTTAGAGCAGGAGCAACCCTCTCCTGCTTGGGACAGTCCTGACATAGTCACAGGTGGCAGCAGGAAGGACTGTGTCAAATTGGAAATTGCCACATGACTACCAGGGCATGCAGAAGCGAAGTACTGGAAGACTTGCATTTTTTTTCAAAAGTGGTAATTTAGAGCTGTGCAACTTTTATTTTTTTTTATTTTTATTAATCATAAAAAAGGTACTAAATAAATAAATATATACAATATATCCAGGCTTCTGATAAGTGGAGATTTGGCCATTATTGGCTTAGTGGGAATGTGATGCTCTGCACTCCTGCCGATAAGCTACTTAACCCCTTGGGGACCGAGCCCATTTTGACCCTTAGGACCAGAGCATTTTTTTGTAATTCTGACCACTGTCACTTTAAAGGGGTTATGCAGGGAAAAACTTTTTTCACATACAAAACACCTGCAACTTGATTATGTAATGACATACTGTACCGTTTTTCCTTGCTAGCTGAAATGTAATATAGAGGAATGTATTGTACGTAATATAGGTAAAGTGCATGAGTTTACCATAAGAATGAGGCTGGGAATGTGCCAGGAAGAAACTTTTGCTGTCCAAAAGAATATCAGGACAAAAGTGGAGTTTCCTCATGAACTCAAGACCAGATAAAGCGTATATAGACTTATTTGGTCACAGTAAGGCTAGCCATATACTGTATATTAGATACTGTAAGGATCAGCCAAAGCTTCTGATTTCAGCAGGATCAGCTGTCTGTCTTGTGTACGGTGGCTTCCTGATTCGCACATGCCCGATCCTTTTGTTTTCATAGAGATAAGCTGCCACGAGAGGCGCCATCTTTCTCCTCTCTCCCCATTAAGAACACAGGCCTGCTTAAAGGGGTTATCCAGGAAAAAATGTTTTTTTTTATATATCAACTGGCTCCAGAAAGTTAAACAGATTTGTAAATTACTTATATAAAAAAATATACCTACACTCTTCCTCTGAATATTATATAGAAGAACCAATTAGAAAAAAGGTAACAAAACTCCTATAACAATTACTCCTACAATTGTCACCACAACAAATTAAACAATGATTTCAAAAATCTATAAATTTTATTGAATAGTTAAACCAACAATAACAATACAAAAAAGGACAGACAACCCCCACCCCTAAAAAAAAAAATGTACCCCATTCCTGTTATTGTAAATTGACATAATCCAGGACCAGGGAACCGGTGCTATTGCTGGGGCACATGTTTTTTAGGGGTGGGGCTTGTCTCTCCTTTTTTTGTATTGTTGTTGTTGGTTTATCTATTCAATAAAATGTATAGATTTTTGCAATCATTGTTTATTGGTTGTGGTGACAATTGTAATACTTATATTAAAAAATCTTAATCCTTTCAGTACTTATGAGCTGCTGAAGTTGAGTTGTTGTTGTTTTCTGTCTAAGTGCTCTCTGATGACACCTGTCTCGGGAACCGCCCAGTTTAGAAGCAAATCCCCATAGAATGGTTGCCAGACAGAAAACAACTCTACTTCAGCAGCTGATAATTATTGAAAGAATTAAGATTTTTTAATAGAAGTAATTTACAAATCTGTTTAACTTTCTGGAGCCAGTTGATATAAATTTTTTTTCCTGGAATACCCCTTTAAGCATTAATAACTCTGGGATGCTTGTACTTATGAATTTGATTCAGAGATTGTTTGTTTGTTTTTTCTTGACTTATTCTACTTTATGGTAGTGGTAAATTTTCGTCGGTACTTGCATCATTTCTTGGTGAAAAATTCCCAAATTTCATGAAAAATGTTGAAAATTTAGCATTTTTATAACTTTGAAGCTCTCTGCTTGTAAGGAAAATAGACATACCAAATAAATTATATATTGATTCACATATACAATATGTCTACTTTATGTTTGCATCATAAAATTGACATGTTTTTACTTTTTGAAGACCTCAGAGGGCTTCAAGTTCAGCAGCAATTTTCCAATTTTTCAAGTAAATTTCAAAATCTGAATTTTTCAGGGACCAGTTCAGTTTTGAAGTGAATTTGAGGGTCTTTGTTAGAAATACCCCATAATGGAACCCATTATGAAAACTGCACTCCTCAACGTAGTCAAAATGATATTCAGAAAGTTTAAACCTTTAGGTGTTTCACAGAAATAGCAAAGTGGAGGCGAAAATTCTAAATCTTATTCATTTACACTAACATGTTCTTGTAGACACATAAAAAGGAGAAAAAGCCCCCCAAAATATGTAACCCAATTTCTCTTGAGTAAGGAAATACCTCATATGTGGATGTAAAGTGCTTTGTGGGCGCACTAGAGGGTTCAGAAGAGGAGCGACAATGGGATTTTGCTGAAATAGTTTTTGGGGGGCATGTCACATTTAGGAAGCTCCTATGGTGCCAGAACAGTGAAAAACACGCCACATGGCATACAATAAAGTTGGACGTGAAAATGAAGAAATATTTTTTTTTCACTAAAATGCTGATGTTACCCCAAATTTTTCATTTTCACAAGGGTTAATACGTGAATGTCTCCCAAAATTTGAAACCCCATTTCTCTCGAGCAAGGAAATACCTCATATGTGGATGTAAAGTGATCTGCAGGTGCACTAGAGGGCTCAGAAGGGAAGGAGTGGCATTGGGCATTTGGAAAGCGAATTTTGCTGAAATGGTTTTTGGGGGGCATGTCTCATTTAGGAAGCCTCTATGGTGCCAGCACAGCAAAAACAAACCCACATGGCACACTATTTGGGAAACTACACCCCTCAAGGAACGTAACAAGGGGTGCAGTGAGCATTTACACCCCACTGGCGTTTGACAGATCTTTGTAACAGTGGGCTGTGCAAATGAAAAATTACATTTTTCATTTTCACGGACCACTGTTTCAAAAATCTGTCAGTCACTTGTGGGGTGTTAAGGTTCACTATACCCCTTGTTACGTTCTGTGAGGGGTGTATAGTTTCCAGAATGGGGTCACATGTGGGTATTTTTGTTGCGTTCATGTCAGAACCGCTGTAAAATCAGCCATCCCTGTGCAAATCACCAATTTAGGCCTCAAATGTACATAGTGCGCTCTCACTCCTGAGCCTTGTTGTGCGCCCGCAGAGCATTTTACGTCCACATATGTGGTATTTCCGTGCTTGGGAGAAATTGTGTTACAAATTTTGGGGGTCTTTTTTTTTTTTTTTCTCTTCTTCTTTTACCTCTTATGAAAATAAAGTATGGGGCCACACCAGCATGTTAGTGTAAAAAAAAAAATTACACTAACACTCTGGTGCAGACCCCAACTTTACCTTTTCATTAAGGGTAAAAAAAGAAAGTGCCCCCCCAAATTTGTAGCACAATTTCTCCCGAGTACGGATATACCCCATGTGTGGCCCTAAACTGCTGCCTTGAAATACGACAGGGCTCCGAAGTGAGAGCGCCATGTGCATGAGGCCTAAATTGGGGATTTTCATAGGGGTGTACCCGGATGCAAGCGTTACACTTGCCTCCTTCACCAAAAATACTGTATGTCAGTTTTCCCCAAACAAGGTGCCTCCAGCTGTTGCAAAACTCCCAACACTCCTGGACAGTCAATGACTGTCCGGCAATACTGGGAGTTCTTATTTTGAAACAGCTGGAGGCTCTGTTTTGGAAAAGCTGACGTACAAGACTTTTTTTCATTTTTATTTGGGTGGAGGGC
Source organism: Hyla sarda (assembly GCF_029499605.1). Lineage (NCBI taxonomy): Eukaryota > Metazoa > Chordata > Amphibia > Anura > Hylidae > Hyla > Hyla sarda. The sequence goes on from NC_079192.1 coordinate 205,542,161, forward strand.
GGCGACAGTGTAAGGGTGTAGTGTAATATGTAGTGTTTTTACTTTTTATTTAGGGGTAGTGTAGTGTTCTTAGGGTACATTCACACCGGTGGGGATTTACAGTGACTTCCTGTAAACCCCCATCCATGTGAATGTACCCTGTACATTCAAGTGGGGGATGGGGGTGGGGGGGACAAAACCACAACTCCCAGCATGCACTGACTGTAGTTATGCAACAGCTAGAGGCACACTGGTTGGGAAACACTGAGTTGGGTAACAGACTACCGCAGTGTTTCCGCACCACAGTCTGTTTCCTAACTCAGTGTTTCCCAACCCATGTGCCTCCAGCTGTTGCAAAACTACAACTCCCAGCATGCATGGTCTGGGAGTTATAGTTTTGCAATAGCAGGAGACACACAGGTTGGGAAACATGGAGTTAGGAAACAGACAAGGTTTCTCAACCAGTGTGCAATACTACAACATGCCCAGAAAGCCATGTTGGGAGTTGTAGTTATGCAACAACTGGAGGAGAACAGTTTGGAGAACACTGTGTAGTGGTCTCCAAACTGTAGCCTTCCAGATGTTGCAAGACTTAAACTCCAAGCATGCCCAGGCATGCTGGGAGTTGTAGTTCGGCAACATCTAAAGGGCCAGATGTTGCCTAACTAGTATCTACAACTCCCAGCATGCCTGGACAGTCTCGGCATGCTTTGAATTAACATCTGGAGGGCTACAGTTTGGCGACCACTGTCCTTCCAGATGTTGCAAAACTACAACTCCCAACATGTTGACTGTCCAGGCATGCTGGGAGTTGTAGTTCAGCAACATCTGAAGGGCCAGATGTTACAGAACTACAACTCCCAGCATGCATGGACTTTCTGGGCATGCTGAGAGTTGTAGTTTTGCAATGTCTGGAAGTACAGTGGTCTCCAAACTGTGGCCCTCCAGTTGTTGCAAAACTACAACTCCCAGCAAGCTTTGAAACTCCTAAAGGCTGTGAAGATCACTTTACGGCAATCTTCACTGCTGAATCTGGGACAACGCTGCCTCCACTTACCTGCCGCCGCCTGTCAGCTGCTGGTCCCAGCGTGAACCTAGGTAACTGTCACCGGCGGTCCCCGCTGCATCCACTGCCCCCGCACTTCGTCGCCATCTTCCCCCGCTCTCTCCCGACATCCAGGGGTGGGCAGAGCGGGGGGAAATGAACTTTCACCCATGCCCTGCAATTCGCTGGTCAGTCCTGATCGGCCAATCGCAGGTGATAGGAGGTGGCACCCTGCCACCTCTCTTCTATACTTCAGGATGGTCTGAGCTGCCTCTGACAGTTCCGATCATCCCTATTTTCCAGGCTATCGGGTCATCAGAGACCCGATCAGCCCGGAATGGCCGATCTGAATTGATTGCCGACATAGGGGGGCGGGGGGGTACCCATACGCCCGTGGTCCCCAACAGGTTAAACACACTGCGGCATGCACTTCATTATTGGCACATTCATACGAGCACATGCTGTACTTTTTTGTAGTGGCTTTGTTGGGTATTACAGCTGTGACCTGTTTAAATAAAAGCTTCTACATGTGTTCTTGATGGTGAAAAAGTTAAACACGCTCAGCCATCCTTTTTTATGGCAAAACAGCATTTAAATCTGCATGGGTTTTCTGTGCAGATGCTGCTTAGGGTGAAAGGTTTAAAGAATTCTAGGAGGAACTGGATCCTGGCAGCAGAGCAGTGTCAAGATTTTATACAAACATCTGGAAAGTAGGATTTGAATGACATCCAAAGTGCCTTAAACAGGTGCTTGAAATGAATAGTGTAGTAACCGCATTGTGATGGGGGACAGTCTGTATATCAGCTGGAACTCATTTTCTTTAACTGTTTCACCTTCGGCTTTAAAGCATTTAAAGTGAAAAATTTCTTGCAAAACTTTTGCTATTTTATTTGCCTTGCAGATTTGTTTTACCCAAAATGTATTTCCGCATTTCAGGTTTTGGGAGAGTGCCTGGGACAAGGAGATGACAACAGAGACATGGACATCATAAATAAAGTCCTTAAGGTATTTTTAGCAGAGTTGTCATGTTGGCAGAAAATATATAGTGTGTGTGTGTGTGTGTGTGTGTGTGTATATATGTATATGTGTATGTATATGTGTATGTGTATGTATATATATATATGTGTGTGTGTGTGTGTGTGTGTGTGTGTGTGTGTATATATATATATATATATATATATATATATATATATATATATATATATATATACTGAACATTATATTTAGAACCTAAAGAAGCACTCTGATTTTAATGCCATCCTTTTTCTACCCACCATTTCAGTTATTGAATTACAGCTAGACTTGCCTCCTCTAAAAGGAGAACGGTAAGCTTGCTAACCAGTGGTAATGTGGGGGACTCTGATCAGTTTGATACCTACCATGCTTGGGTCCGCCCCACCGTTCAGACGAAATCTTCGATTTTCTGTATATTCTAATTAGGTGCTAACTGGCACAGGCGTGGTTACTTGCACTCTGACGTCAGCGCCACAGCGCCGCAAGGCTCATCAATATTCCTCCCCTCCCTCCGCCTCTCCCTCTTCTCCTTGCTCTGTAATGAAGAGGGAGGGAGGGGATGAATATTGATGAGCTGGGCGGTGCTGCGGCCAGCGGTGCTGATGTCAGAATGCCAGTAACCCCGCCTGTGCAAGTTAGCACCTAATTAGCATATACAGAAAATCAAAGTTTTCATCCGAATGGCAGGGTGGATCCGGGCACGGTAGACCTCAAACTGATCAGCGTCCCCTGCACTACCAACCAGTACCGCTGGTTAGTGCGGGGGGAGCAAGCTCACAGTTTTCCTTTAATTATTCAACTTTGGCTTGATGTCAATCATAACCATAACTTCTTTTATTGTGTTACAATACTAGTGTAATGCGAGTTTAATGTGGATTCTACATGACCAAAAACTGAAAAGTACCCTTATTTCATGAACGATAACTCCTTAGATGTTGTGGTCAGTAGTGAGCTATTGACCACAACATCTATGCTATGTTATGCTCTGCATTGACCACAGCATCTAAGGGAGAGTTCACATTTATACCACAGTAATACACCTGGAAAAACATTTAAACGGTACCTAAACATATGCTGTAGTATACCCATAGACTTCCATTATGCCAAAATTGTCAAAAGCATGTCATGTTTGGATACATTTTGTCCCCTTAACGGTTGTCCACAATTGTTTTGTGGTATAGAAAAGTTTTCCACACCACACTTTTCTGTACCACAAAAAAATGTGCAGGGGAAACCAATTGCCAGCAGTGGGAGTCTGCTGCAACTGCATTTTCGATTTTAAATCCCGAAGGGAGGTTCCATAGTGTGAACCTAGCCAGAAAAGTTCTAGCTAGGTTCACACTATGAAATGTTCTTGAAGCCGATCTCTTCTGGTGCCACTGTTATCCCCCATTATTTTGAGTTGTTTTTTAATGTGTGTAGCAATGTCACATGATCACAGATACTTCAGTTTGAACCTCACTCCCACCTCCAAGACTTTGCTCATGCTGCACCAGTTCTCTGGAATGTGATACCTCGATCCCTCTGACTTAACCCCAACATCCAACTCTTTAAGCAGGCCTATAACATTCCCTAATTGGCATCCACCACTACCACTTCGCCCCTTTTGAGACCGCTGGGTCTTGGAGATATCAAAAGCTCCATATTGTCAGTCTCCTCCTGGTCTCTATGCACTTTAGACATTCTGAGATTAAGTAATGACTGGTTCACCCTTCTGTATGTAACCTTCCTATTTTTAAAATATGGCTGCACTTTATGCCTTTTTGTCTCAACCCCATTCCTTGTAGTTCCTCACTCCTCCTGTTTGAATATTTAGTGTGTAATATTATGTCTGCTACTTTGTCTTTATTTGTACCCCAAAATTGTAAAGTGCTGTGGAATCTGTTGGCGCTATATAAATAAAATTATTAGACAGCAATTCTTGTCTACCTTAGTAACTTACAATCATGAGACATCTGTGTGGCACGTCTTCACGTACATTTCATAACAAAGATGAGAAGACTGATGACCCATGAAATGGAGTGGAGTTGTTATGGTTGAGCTTTTCCATTCACCCATATTCACAAGCTTTGTTTTGCAGAGATGTATTTTTTCTATTATCCACTAGAGGTCTACTAATACTAAATAGGTTATTATTTTGTTTAGTTTCTCTTAGGAGTCTGGGCCAAAGATTTGAATGCACGAGAGGACTATGTGAAGCGAAGCGTGCATGGCAAACTTGCAAGCGCCACACAGAAGCAGACTGAGTCCTATTTAAAACCACTCTTCAGAAAACTGCGTAAGAAGGTCAGGGCCAATGACCAGAGCACAGAACACCCAGTTTCTTCTGTTTATAACTACTCACAGTACATGAACAGAAGAACACAAACAATTCCTACACTGTATTCACATAGTAATACTTCCATCTAGTAGGTAGAGCTAAATAAGGGAATAAGCCATATCACCAGAAAGGGTATCACTGTTACATAGTAAATGGGAATTAAATAATCTTTTTGTATGATCGCGATCTCGGTGCAGCCCCCCAGCATTCCGTGCCGGGTGCTGCCAAAGAGACGTGACAGCCATGCCCTCTCCATTCATGTCTATGGGAGGGGGCGTGATTTTTGTCACGCCCCCTCCCATAGACATGAATGGAGGGGGCCTGATGTCCCAGCCACGCCCCCTCGCATAGACATGAAGGGGGCGTGGCCATGTTGTCACTTTTGGGGCAGCGCCCGTCACAGAATGCCGGGGGCTGCACAGAGATTCCAGGGGTCCCAGTGGCTATATTACAAAATTTTATATATATATATATATATATATATATATATATATATATATATATATATATATATATATATATATATATATATATATATATATATATATATATATATATATATAATAAAAATAATATTATACTTATTATTATTAAGTATAATAATAAATAATAAAAAATATAAGTATAATAATAAATAATAAAAAATATAAGTATAATAATAAATAATAAAAAATATAAGTATAATAATAAATAATAAAAAATATAAGTATAATAATAAATATAATAAAAAATATAAGTATAATAATAAATATAATAAAAAATATAAGTATAATAATAAATATAATAAAAAATATAAGTATAATAATAAATATAATAAAAAATATAAGTATAATAATAAATATAATAAAAAATATAAGTATAATAATAAATATAATAAAAAATATAAGTATAATAATAAATATAATAAAAAATATAAGTATAATAATAAATATAATAAAAAATATAAGTATAATAATAAATATAATAAAAAATATAAGTATAATAATAAATATAATAAAAAATATAAGTATAATAATAAAAATAATAAAAAATATAAGTATAATAATAAAAATAATAATTAAAAATAAGTATAATAATAAAAATAATAATTAAAAATAAGTATAATAATAAAAATAATAATTAAAAATAAGTATAATAATAAAAATAATAATTAAAAATAAGTATAATAATAAAAATAATAATTAAAAATAAGTATAATAATAAAAATAATAATTAAAAATAAGTATAATAATAAAAATAATAATTAAAAATAAGTATAATAATAAAAATAATAATTAAAAATAAGTATAATAATAAAAATAATAATTAAAAATAAGTATAATAATAAAAATAATAATTAAAAATAAGTATAATAATAAAAATAATAATTAAAAATAAGTATAATAATAAAAATAATAATTAAAAATAAGTATAATAATAAAAATAATAATTAAAAATAAGTATAATAATAAAAATAATAATTAAAAATAAGTATAATAATAATAAAAAAATATATTTATTATTATTATTATTATTATTATTAATTATTTTATAAAAAAAATTTTTATTTTTTATTTAAATATTATGACCAAACCTATGGGAATGTGGACTTCCTGTCATTGATGGTCTCATCAGTGATTGCCTTTCTGTTTAGACAATAGGAATGGAGTTAAAAGACCTTGCCAGCAGGTGCTCAGAGATCCAGCAGAAGTATCACACTTGAGTGACAGAGATAAAGTATTCAACAACTTTATTGATGTACTGCAATGACTCGTTTCGGGGTATACACTACCCCTTCTTCAGATTGACCGAGTGGATACACAACAGCATACATGAGGGGTTTATGTAGACATGTTCATGAACAATCAAAATGGAGGACCGTGCAATAGGAAAATGTCATGCTGGTAAAAAAAAAAAACATTCTGGTCCAGCAATAGCATAAAACAGATAAGGATGCATCTAGAATCAGTAAAGAAACAGAGCACTAAATATCAATACATAAAAACACAAGTAGAACTGAGAACATCATGTACGTTCTATTTTAAATGTAGTGTAACTGTGTCCGGTACAGAATCAATAGCAAGGCTTGGATACCGCCGCTGTGCTGATGCGTGTCACGGAGATAAAATCTGGCACGCCGATGCTTCTACTGGTAAGCAGAAGCTGTAACTATAGACGTTTTGCTATACAGCTGGTCATATGGCCGCTAGCAACCAATGGCGATGCGGAGGCATGAATGGGAGAGCACTGTAAACAAGGCACATCAGAGAACACTGGCTACCGCGATCGGAATTTGCTTTCCCAGATAATGGGCCTTGTTTACACAGCCCTCTCCCATACTAGAAACACTTATTATGCAGCCGTTGATTGTTGATGCATGTAAAAAAAATAAAAAATAAATAAATAAATAAATAAATAAAAAGGAAATACATATAAAGGCAGTAATGATGAATATGGGGAGGTGATATAAGTATAAATATATTAAATAAATAATGTATGGAGCAACTATTATGGGGCATCTATTATAGAGAGATAACAAGAATATAAATGTTATCTACAGGCAGGATGGTAGGTAGAACAAGACATAAAAGTAGATAATGATTCCATGATATGGCACATAACTAGTATTAAGTATAATGTATAGTATACCAGTAAGGAGAGAAAGAAGGGGACTAGAATACGTAAAATGTGTACATTTATAGTAAAACTAATAGAAGTAAAATTAAGTAGAAATGGCATAATTAATATATGTATACACACCCCTGAATAAGAGTACACAATGGATCCCTATATATATGCATGAATGGAATAACATTTATAGAATACATTTAAATAAAATGGCTAGAGGGGTGATATAAATATATAGCAGTGTATAGAAAATATATAAATACAATGAACAAATACATTGAAAGCAACTTATAAATTGTTTTTACTTTTTCATGCTACGTGCAAACCTGAAGGGCGCAAAGTGCGTAACTTAAAAATCCAAAAATGTTGCCGTAAACATTGAATCTCTGTGGAACTTCTTTGTCAATGGATTCGATGGTGGTCACTGAAAAATCTAAAAAATTGGGGGCGTGGCCTGGCCGCCTGACTGGTCACGCACTAGTTGGGCTCGGCTTTCTATAGCCCTTTCTAGCGACCTCACAGCAATTTCCAGAACCCACCTAGCACCTACGGATGTACTAACCCTTCGCCAACATGCCTGTCCAAAAAAAAAAAAAAAAAAGAGGCTCAACAAGCACAGTTCCCTGGCTAAATTCTACTTTTCACAGCAACTGCCTCCCTCCCAAGATGGCGCAGATGGAGCGGGGGACTAGGAGATGCAGCTCTCAGATCATGCGCTTCAAAGTGCTCATCTTCAGCCTGCCACAGGATCGACTGCTTGAGCACCACCATCACCAGCTTCCTCACCGGAACGCAATCTTCAGTGCTTCAGCCCCTGTCCACCTCGGGTCTGGCGGGGACATCTCCTCCTAGCCCATTGCCATAATGGCAGCCTAGCGACTCCCAGCTGCGCATACCACAGCTTCAGATTTAGGTTCTGACCCCTTCCCTCCCACAGAGGAAGATGATCTGCAGCGTATTTCTGTTTGTGATCAAGCAGTTACTGACACTCAAAACACATCCTCCTCACTCTACAAAAATCCTTCCGGAGAGACATAATGGCTGTAATTAACCCTTTGCACACCACTGTAGAAGATCTCTGCGCATATTGAAGTTAAATTTGGGGAGTTCGCTGCCTCTCTCAATGAGGTTATTGATTCTCATCATGCTGCAGAAGATATTGCCGCTCTTAACTCAAAAGTCGCAGATCTAGAAGATCGCAGTTGGAGCAACAATATTAAGCTACGTGGAGTGCCAGAATCTGTTGGGCCTGCGGACGTTCCCAACTATGTTCATTCGCTCATATAGGCTGTCCTACCAACCAGTTCTCCTCAAGAACTTGAAATAGATTGGGCACACAGAGTACCCTGCCCCAAGAACTTGGACGATTCAGTGCCCCGTGATGTCCTGGCGAGAGTAAATTTCTTCTGTTAAAAAAAACAAAAACGAATGAACTTCTCACACCTCAATGGAGGTCTGCCTGCACCGTACCACCATGTTGCCATATATCTGTGGCTACACTACAGTTACGTCGAGCCCTGCAACCACTTACCTCTGCTCTCCGCTCAGCAAACATCCAGTATAGATTGGGTTTTCCTGTGCATCTTCTTATCTGCCACGCAGATGCTACACATGTAATCCATTCACTTGAAGAAGGAGAAAATTTTCTGCAGTCCGGCTTCGGCATATACATGTCCCCCACTTAGGAAGATAGGCATAGCCCACCTCAAATGTAAAAAAACCACAGAGAAGCAGCGTGTAAAGATAAACAATTAATAAAGTTTTATTGAGAAAAAAAATTCATAAAACATACATATTGCAAATGAACACCATGGTTCACCAAATATGGAAGACCTAAAAGGAGACACAGACAGGACACTGAAAATATGGAGGTGGGCGCTCACTCAACTGTATTGTATTAGTATAACAATACATAAATAATAAAGTGCATAGCAAAAGTGTGAATAATTAAGGTGCTGCTATGTTGCAAATATTACAACAAATGAACAACATGAAATCAGAACAAAGTGCATTTCATAATTACCAAGTGGTACAGAGGAGCAAAACCACACCGCCAAAACCCGACGTTTCGCCACGGAGGCTCTTTTTCTCAATAAAACTTTATTAATTGTTTATCTTTACACGCTGCTTCTCTGTGGTTTTTTACATTTGTCTTATGCGTGGGATTTTTCACCTTATTTGGGGACCCCTGTGGTTTATAGCCCACCTCAAGCATCCTCTCAAAAAGCATCGGGCCCTGACTTTTTTATTTTATTTATATTATAAAATATTTTGTGATACTCTCTCCCCATTCCTTAAGGATTTTTGCCAAGCAGCTATATTCAGGGGTACTTTCCCAACTGAAAACCTTCAAGCCCTAATAGTAACCCTAAACCTGGGAAATCCCAAGATCTCCCCCAAAATTATAGGCCAGTCTCGCTACTTAACCAGGACCTAAATATTTTTGCCAAACTAATTGCATCCCGGTTGGAAGCGATATTACCATCCTTAGTTCACACAGACCAATCCGGCTTTGTGCCTGGTAGGCAGGCATCAGACAACACCAGGTGGCTCCTGAACATTTTCCATCATATTGACAAAACCCATACCCCTGCTCCGGACCTTGCATTGGACACAGAGAGGGCATTCGACCAGCTTCGCTAGTCGTACACTTTCTCGTTTCAACAACATATGTTCTTTAGTGGCCCCATTTTACAAGCAATCACCTCGCTCTATACTTCCCCTACGGCTAGTGTGTTCGCAAACGGTCTTCATCTGAGTCCTTGAACATCCCCAACAGTACAAGGCAGGAGTGCCCCCTTTCCCCCCTAATTTTTTTGTGTTAGAGCCCCTTGCATATGCTCTATATGCAGATCCATGGATCCGTGGAGTATGCATTGGAGATAGGCAACACCTCATCTAACTATACTCCTCATCCTCACCCTGATACATCCGTCTATCTCTGCACCAGCTGCCATGGAAGTTATTCAGAGCTTTGCGAATCTTTCATATTACCACCTTAAAGCCTTTAAAACGCAAGCTCCGCCACTTTTTGAACTGAGACTGTACACACTCTCAAACAGTCTAGAACATTTTTAAATATTGCCTTGGTGAGTGGGTGCATGTCTTAGAAACATTATGCAGTTGATATTTTAAATTTACATTACCGCAATGTTTAATATGGTTTCCGAGGAACTGAATAGTGCGGCCTGAGGCACTGGATAGGTAGATTATATAATGAGAATCACAAGTCGTATGGGTTTTTATTTGGAAAGAGTCCCCTGTATTTTTGGATTTAAATTCAGTTTTAGAATGTAAAAGAATGGAACAGCATTTGCAACATGGATGGTTCATTTTAAACAGCCTGTCTTAGAAATAAACATGGGATTCTTTTTTGTTATGATTTTTTAAGTTACTCGGAGCAAGTGGGTTTTTCAAAGATCTCGCTCAACGATATGTAACACAAGGTTTAGATGGAAGAACCACCTGAGGGAAGGGGCCAATTTAGCAGGATGTCCCAATGTTTAGTTAGAATAGACTTTCATTTGTTTACTATTGTTAGAGAAAATGGTAATGAAATTGCAAGATCTTACATGTAGTGTATCCTGATTGCTTGTGGGGTTAATGGTGGGTTTAGAGTAAATATGCTGGCTCGTATGCTTGCTGCTTTGATAAGGCTAGATGGATATTTCTTGGCTTTAAATCTGGACTTTAGTGTACTGTGATTTGTGATTCTCAATATATAATCTACCTACTTTAGTGCACCTGCGGGCTACAATATGTAGGCCGCACTATCCAGTTCCTCAGAAACCATATTAACAACAAACATTGCAGTAATGTAAATTTAAAATATCAACTGCATAGTGTTTCTAGACACGCATCCACTCACTACCAAGGCAATTTTTCAGTGACCACCATCGAATCCATTAACAAAGAAGTTCCACAGAGATTCAATGTTTTGCGACAACGTGAGAACTTTGCACCCTTCATGTTTTAACGATATCCATTTATTTAATTCGATTTTATTCCATTAAATTTTATTCTATTTATGCATATATAGGGATATATATCCCTTGTGTACTTTATTCAGGGGTGTGTGTGTGTGTGTGTATGTGTGTGTATATATATATATATATATATATATATATATATATATATATATATATATATATATATATATATATATATATATATATATGTATGTGTATAATATACTATAGCATAATATATTAATTATGCTACTTATTAAAATGTTTTAGTTTTGCTAGAAATGTACACAATTTATGTATTCTAGTCCCCTTCTTTCTCTCCTTACTGGTATACTATACATTATATTTAATACTAGTTATGTGCCATATCATAGAATCATTATCTACTTTTATGTCTTGTTCTACCTACCATCCTGCCTGTAGATACCCTTTATATTCTTGTTATTTCTCTATAATAGTCGCCCCATAATAGTTGCTCCATACATAATTTATTTAATATATTTATACTTATATCACCTCCCCATATTCATCATTACTGCCTTCATATGTATTTCCTTTTTATTTATTTATTTATTTATTTATTTTTTTATACATGCATCAACAATCTACGGCTGCATAATGTTTCTGCTACTGCACTCTGCTTTCCCAGGTGCCAATCGCGGTAGCCAGTGTTCTCTGATGTGCCTTGTTTACACAGCTCTCTTCCATTCACGCTTCCCCATCCCTGTTGGTCGCCAGTGGTCATATGACCAGCTGAATAGCGACGCGTCTATAGTTACAGCTTCTGCTTACCAGCAGAAGCAACAGCGTGCCAGAGTTTATCTCCTTGACACGCATCAGCACAGCGCCGGTATCCAAGCCTTGCTATTGATTCTGTACCGGACACAGTTTCACTACGTTTAAAATAGAACGTACATGATGTTCTCAGTTCTACTTGTATTTTTCTGTATTGATATTTAATGCTCTGTTTCTTTACTGATTCTAGATGCATACTTATCTGTTTGATGTTATTACTGGACAAGAATTATTTTTTTTTTTTTTTAAACCAGAATGACATTTTCCCTTTGGCCTGTCCTCCATCTTGATTGTTAATGAACATGTCTATATAAACCCTCATGTATGCTGTTGTGTATGCACTCTGTCAATCTGAAGAAGGGGTAGTGTATACCCCGAAACGCGTCATTGCTGTAAATTAACAAAGTTGCCAAATACTTTATCTCCGTGACTCAAGTGTGATACTTCTGCTGGATCTTTGAGTGCCTGCTGGCAAGGTCTTTTCACTCCATTCCTATTCATTATTTACAGAACACCAGCCGGTTGCTCCTGGACCTTTTGGGCTGCACAGGATCGACAACAATCTTTCATACCCCTATATGGGTGATATGCATATTTTCCATATGCTCAAGGTGACCTGCCATTCTATGGAGCCTGCACCTCCCTCCCTGTAGAGGGTCCGCAACTCCCCCTTCCCACTGAATTATTGGGGTAACGCACAAGGCGCCATCCTTTTGGTCTTTTTTTTTTTTTTCTACTTCTATAGTGTTTAGACAATAGACTGTATTAAGCGTCACAGCACATCTAGTTTTAGTGTCCCTTCTTATATGATGGTTGGCAGGATATATCTAGAATGTGTTAGCACTCTAGACCCTGCCATGTTTTGCTTGGGGATGACTGTGGTCACATGATTTCCAGAATGAAATGCTTTGTGAGAAGGAATGACTATGGTACCTTCCACCAGGAAGTATCATTTTGTCTTTTCTGCAGCACTTAGCTATTTGTTTTTTTTTTCTCCTTAAGCTGTAAAACAAGTGTGGACAGATAGAAACATGTTTAAGCTGCTTATCAACTCGTGTAATCGACTTTTCCAAAGAGACAAAAACTTTAAGGGGGACATTTATCAAGGTATTCAGAACCCATTTATTTATATTTGCTTACTCCGGTCTCACACACACAGTTGAACATGTGACTAATCGCTTTGTTGTGCGACTTTTGTGGTTAAGCATAAAGTTGCACGCTGGCTTCCCTAAGCAATTTTCAGTTTACTTTGCAGTGGTCATGTATTTAAAAAAATTTAAAAAAAGTTGCAAGTCAACTCCAGGTCTGACATGGAGTACAAAAAAAGTGTTTTGCTTGTGAGCTCCAAATTTATGAACCTCGTGTTAGTATGATAAATATGTAGCACATAGGCAAATGTAGAGCCTTCTGCCTTCAGAATTTGTTTATCAAAGCAAACTATTATAAATGTCCCCCTTAATGTCCTCACTTCTTTATAGTGCAGATTTGTATAAAGATTGTGTAGAGTAGGGCTGGGCGGTATACCGGTTCATACCGATTACCGATTTTTTATTTTTTTCCCCCTCATGATATGAATTTTGCCCATATCGCAATACCGGTTGGGCCCCTCCCCCCGCGAATGAGTGAATTATCTGCCGCAGCGTGCTGTCCCCACATCGGGGAACTAATCATATTTGACCCGCGAGCGCTATTCTGCTCCCCCCCCCCCCCCATATGAATTATCAGCTGCACTGTCCCCACATCTCCTCCTCATACAATTTGCGGGCCGCTGGCGCTAGAAATCTGTACTACAAATAACGCTGCAAAAATAAACAAAACAAACTTTAACTTACCTTCTGACGTGGTCCCTCTGCGCTCCTGGGGACAGGAATGTCACAGAGCCGTCAGCCTATCACCGGCCGCAGCAATGTCCCGCCCCGGCCGATGATAGGCTGGCGGCTCTGTGACTCTGAGGACCACAGCACAGGACAGTGAAGACGGTAGCAGAGCAACAGGGGAACGTAGGCAGGTTAAAGTTTTTGTTTATTTTTGCAGCCTGGGAAACTTTATTTGTAGCACAGATTTCTAGCGCTGCGGCCCGCAACTCATAGGATGAGCAGAGGAGCGCACGCGGGTGACATGATGTGGGGACAGCGCAGCTGATGATTGATTGTTGGGAGAGAAGCGGCACCCAGGTCACATGGGGGGCGGGGGGGGGGGGGGGGGGAATACCGTGAAACCGTCACTTAAAAAAATACACGTTTTTTGCTCATACCGCCCAGCCCTAGTGTAGAGTATCAAAAATAGTGACTGACCTGCTAGTTCAGGTTATAACTGTTAGATATCTATCACCTAGGCCTCGCTGAACCTCCCAGCTGTTGCAAAATTACAACAATGAGCATTCTGGGAGTTGTATTTCTGCAACAGCTGAAGGTCCACAGTTTAGAGACCATTGACCCTAGCCCATGGCTTCTTACACTTACTATCACATGATTTTCTTAATTGTCTTGAACTACCCCTGATGCTGATATGTTCTCTTGTTTTTTCAATCTAGAACCTCCCTGCTGACATTAAAGAGTCAATCACAGATATTATCAAATTTATGCTGCAAAGAGAATATGTGAAGGTAAGTGGTACATGATGCACTATGAAGAGTAGTTCTACAAATGAAATTAAATTTAATTCTGTGGATCTGATTTCCTAGCTAAACCTTTTACATTCTCCACCTTGTTCTAATGCTTTAATAATACACCTCACTTGAATGTATTATCACTATTTGGGTATATATTTACACATGGCAGACTATTGCTGTAAAATGGTGAGAACCAGTTTCATACATCAGAATGGAGTTGTTTCTGCAGCATGTGAGTGGATTTATTAAAGTCATATTCTGATGAATGAAACAAATTTTACCAAATGTATATAGAAAAGATCAAGCACATGCTCTAGAAACACTACTAACTACTTTTTGATGTACAGCATAGTAAATCTGCCACCATGTGGACATCTTGGTGAGGTGGTAATCTGCCTTTTTTTTTTTTTTTTTTTTTTTTTTTTTTTTTATAAAAAAAAAATTTGGCAAAACAATAATACATGAAAAATAAAATGCACACTAGAGCAACCATATTATTAGCAATAAACAGTTGTGCAGCAAATATCGCCAAAGTCCTTTTTTTTTTTTTTTATTTCATTTTAATGCTAAAAAAAAATATTTAAAATTACAAATGCCCCACCCCTTTCCTACGTGTCCATCTTCCTTTAAAAAATACTCAGTTTTAGCAGATTTGGACCAAACAGTTAAGGGAGATTGGTGTATGTGTGCACAGCTGACTGGGGTGGCTCCAATCTGACATCCTCAAGACATGCAAGAGTATCTAGAAAAATAATTCTACCTTATTTTTGATGGGCGTTACAGATGGAACGGAGTTCTGGGCCCACATATATAGGATGGCTTTTCTAGAAGCAATCGCCCAAATATATAAGCATTTATCATAGTACGGATATCTGGAGAGGTGCCAATGTGGAGGGTTATACTAAAGATAGCCAACTCCGGAAGTAGTGAAACAGAGGGACCTAATACAGAAACCAAATGCTGAGCCAGGTCCTCCTACACCTCTCAGATCTTGGCACAATCCTAGAAGCAATTTTCAATGTCAGCGGAAGATGGACAATATTTTGGACACTGATGACATTTATCTTGTATGGCCAGTGAAATATAGGCCCTATAAAAAATCATTAAAGGGGTTATCCAGGAAAAAACTTTTTTTTTTTTTTTTTTTATATATCAACTGGCTCCAGAAAGTTACAGATTTTGTAAATTAGAGAAAGTGTGCAGCTCACAAACAGGTATTCAAGGTCAATGTGGTTAAAAGATCGATCCCCACCGATCTAAAATGAATAAATCTAGAATAAAATTTCAACCACTCCTCAAGAATACCAACCTAGCGGGTCCACAATATGAGGATACTGGAGACAGATATTTTGAAAGAAATGTATTAAAATAACAATTGAAATGAAATAAATAAAAAAGACCTGTTTAATATAAAAGATCAGAGCAATATATCAATAGTGACTTGTACTGTCATTGGGCCCTAATGACAGTTTGTAATAATTTTATAGAGCAACTACGAACTGTCATTAGGGCCCAATGTCAGTACAAGTCACTATTGATATATTGCTCTAATCTTTTATATTAAACAGGTCTTTTTTATTTATGTTATTTTAATACATTTCTACATTTATTTCAAAATATCTGTCTCCAGTATCCTCATATTGTGGAACCGCTAGGGTGGTATTCTTGAGGTGTGGTTGAAATTTTATTCTAGATTTGTAAATTGGTTCTATTAAAAAATCTTAATCCTTTCAGTACTTATGAGCTGATTAAATTGTTTTCTGTCTAAGTGCTCTCTGATGACACCTGTCTCGGGAACTGTCTGGAGTAGAAGCAAATCCCCACAGCAAACCTCTTCTACTCTTTGCAGTTCCCGAGACAAGCAGAGGTGTCAGCAGAGAGTACTGTTGCCAGACAGAAAAGAACAACTCAACTTCAGCAGCTGATAATTATTGAAAGGATTAAGATTTTTTAATAGAAGTAATTTACAAATCTGTTTTTAACTTTCTGGAGCCAGTTGATATAAAAAATAAATATATGTTTTCCTGGAATACCCCTTTAATGCCATGGTTATATAACCTTTTAAAAGAAAAAAAACTGCAGCAATTGTGATTTTTAAAGAAAAAAAAAATCCCTTCCTTAATCCTACACTCAAACAGCTCTGAAGGTCCTCCCGGTCATTCTTTACATGACCTTTGACCTCAGTAGTCACTTGCTGTACTACTTGCATCACCACTCGATGGAGGCCTTGATGCTAGTATTATGGCACATGATTGAGCAGTGGCGAGTAGGGGAGAGAGTATGTACACTGTAAGAGCTTATCAGTCTGGTCTTTGTGGCTGATGGAAAAGGCTACAATAGGTGGGATTATGTAGGAATTGTTATAAGGAAGTGCCAAAAAAAACAACTTGCAGCATGGGACGTTTTGTAAGAAGACAGCTATAATCTGCAGCTTTTATAGTAATGTTGTTTTTGGAACATTGAAAGCTTGTTTGTGTTTCTGCGTTTAACCAATATTTGAGATAATAAACATTGGAGACTCTAACTGTATATATGCAGAACACTTTTCCTAGGGATAGTCAGATTACCATTTTATTTCCAGGCAAATGATGCATATCTACAGATGGCAATTGGCAACGCTCCGTGGCCTATTGGTGTCACTATGGTTGGTATCCATGCTCGTACAGGCCGTGAAAAGATTTTCTCCAAACATGTAGCGCATGTGCTGAACGATGAAACACAGAGGAAGTACATCCAGGTAATGTCTTTCTTTTGTAAACACCTTATTCTGCCAGTGTAAAATACATTTTCTATACATTTATATCATCCTTAAGATATGTACTAGTCCAGATTTTTATTATAAGCTTCCACATTTACTGATTTTCCAACTAGTTCAGAGCTTAATCACCTACTACTAGGCAAAGCAGCTTTCTTCCTTGCTGCTATTTTTTTTCTTATAGATGTTCTTGTTTTTTATGGGAAGGACATATATTTTCATGCTGCAGGTTCCCACACAGGGATACCCCTCTGCAGCCCAGTGTGTGCTGTAAGGTTTGGAGGCCTCCACTTGGGAGTAGTTATGAATTGCTGCTGTGCCAAGCAGATCTGCCACTGTAACTAAAAGTGGAATATTAAGCTTATCTATCACTGAAGAATCATAATGAAGCATTTTTGCCACTGGCTCCAATACCCCAGTCTAGAAAAATATATTTGATAATTTTTAGGCTACTGAATGGAAATGCAGGTGCCAGGGGTTATATTATTTGGACCAGAATCTCGGAAATTGCTGACTTGTTAAAGAGAATCATTCAAACAATCAGTGTTACTGTAATTTCTGATAATTATGCTGTTAAATACGTTCCTTTACAATAATACATTTGTTTTTTTTTCCCTTTAGGGATTGAAGAGGTTAATGACAGTTTGTCAAAAACATTTTTCAACAGATCCGTCAAAGTGTGTAGAATACAACGCATTGTAAAGAGACTTTTCTACTTTATTGTATATGATACACCTCTATCATCTATTTCGGTCTTGGAAATATGTTAAATTATTAAAAGTGTTATTTTTATGAAAGAAAAGACTTTTTTCTGAATGCCTCATCTTTATTAACCCCTTCACGACGAGCGACGTACATGTACGGCGCCGCGAAGTGTCACTTGGCGCGCGGGGTTCCGGGATTCTGTGAGGGGTCTAGTTTCCAAAATGGTATGCCATGTGGGGTTTTTTGCTTTCCTGGCACCAAAAGGGCTTCCTAAATGCGACATGCCCCCCGAGCAAAATTTGCTCTAAAAAAGCCAAATATGACTCCTTCTCTTCTGAGCATTGTAGTTTGTCCGCAGTGCACTTCAGGTCCACTTATGGGGTACCTCCATACTCAGAAGAGATGGGGTTACAAATTTAGGGGGGTCTTTTCTGCTATTAACCCTTTAAAAAATGTGACATTTGGGGGAAAACCAAAATTTTAGTGAAAAAAAAAAATTTTTTTTTTTTACATTGGCAAAAGTCGTGAAACACCTGTGGGGTATTAAGGCTCACTTTATTCCTTGTTATGTTCCTCAAGGGGTCTAGTTTCCAAAATGGTATGCCATGTGGGGTTTTCTGCTGTTCTGGCACCATAGGGGCTTCCTAAATGTGAGATACCCCCCCAAAAACCATTTCTCTCCAAAATCCCCTTGTCGCTCCTTCGCTTCTGAGCCCTCTACTGCGCCCGCCGAAAACTTTACATAGACATATGAGGTATGTGCTTACTCGAGAGAAATTGGGTTACACATACAAGTATACATTTTCTCCTTTTACCCCTTGTAAAAATTCTAAAATTGG
This sequence comes from Hyla sarda, assembly GCF_029499605.1. Lineage (NCBI taxonomy): Eukaryota > Metazoa > Chordata > Amphibia > Anura > Hylidae > Hyla > Hyla sarda. Next base: position 205,560,799 of record NC_079192.1, read on the forward strand.
GTCTACAAGAACATGCGAGTGTAAAAAATGAAGATTTTGAATTTTCTCCTTCACTTTGCTGCTTTTCCTGTGAAACACCTTAAGGGTTAAACAGCTGACTGAATGTCATTTTGAATACTTTGGGGGGTGCTGTTTTTATAATGGGGTCATTTGTGGGGTATTTCTAATATGAAGGCCCTTCAAATCCACTTCAAACCTGAACTGGTCCCTGAAAAATTGTGAGTTTGAAAATTTTGTGAAAAATTGGAAAATTGCTGCTGAACTTTGAAAAACTCGTCAATTTTATGATGCAATCATAAAGTAGACATATTGTATATGTGAATCCAAAAATTTTTTTTTTTCGAATATGCATTTCCCTTACAAGCAGAAAGCTTCAAAGTTAGAAAAATGCAAAATTTTAAATTTTTTTCATCAAATTTGGGGATTTTTCACCAAGAAAGGATGCAAGTTACCACAAAAATTTACCACTATGTTAAAGTAGAATGTCACAAAAAAACAGTCTCAGAATCAGAATAAGTAAAAGCATTCCAGAGTTATTAATGTTTAAAGTGACAGTGGTCAGATTTGCAAAAAAAGGGCTTCGTCCTAGAGGTGAAAAGGGGCTCCGTCCTTAAGGGGTTAAGCATTTCATTTTTTTTTTTTTAGGTTTTGATTAAAAACTAATTTAACGATCAATTGCCATTAACATACATAAAATTGAAGTGGCACACAATAATACAATTACTGTACATATTTCGACCATTCATACGGCACAGGTGTCATTAAGCTATAGATCATAATGTGCAACACGAACATTGCTACACACATTATCAGATTATCAAAAAGAATTGCGGACAGCAATAGGGGATTTCAGGGCTAACACAAATGACATGTGAGTCCGAATTTGCCCCGTTTTGGGACACCTCAATCTTAACTAAATGTGACAAAAGTACATGTAGACAACCTACTCAGCTTAGGGCTCATTAACGTTAGTCCCGTTAATTCATGCCTGTTCTCAAATCCGTTCTTGCATTTTGCAAACAGCTTGAAAACGGCTGTAAATAGATCCCATTGATGTCAATGGGATTTTTTACTGTCCTTTGTCACCAGTTTGCTCTTGTTTGGTTCCTATTCTGTTATTTTTAGTGGAGAAAAGATGTTGCAAGCAGTATTTTTTTTCTCTGTCAAAAATAACAGGTTAAAAATGAATATATGAAATTTAACATTGTAGTCTATGGCAAATGGATGAGCTTTTAATGTCATTAGTTTGCACCCGCTTTTTAATATCAGTTTTTGAACCGTTGTTACTACTGGGCATGCTCAGAAGATTCTTAGCAAAAAACAGGAAAAAATCCGTTCACCTCTTCATGTAGGTTGTAGCTGCCATGATTCCAGATTGTTCCAAGTGCTGCCGGGGCGTTGCTGCCGTAGACAAGGTACGTAATGGAAAAAACGTTTGCTCACTTGGAACAGGAATCCCTCAGCACTTCCAGACACATCAATGTGTGTAAAAACACAAGCTTTATTTCATCTTCATTAAAAGCATCAGGGTAAAAAGTTAAAAACATGGATTGACGCGTTTCGGCTGTGTAGCCTTTTTCAAGGTCTGCTTAATACTAATATCTTATGCTGAATAAATATACAAATGGATATCACAAGCGAATAAGGGGCAAAAAAAAGGAGGGGGAGAGGGGGCAGTATAGCTCGTAATTCACACCTAGTCAATATCACAAGCGGATAAGGGGCAAAAAAAGGAGGGGGAGAGGGGGCAGTATAGCTCCTAATTCACACTTGGTCAAGATCACAAATGGATAAGGGGCCCCTTATCCGCTTGTGATATTGACTAGGTGTGAATTAGGAGCTATACTACTCGTAACATTGACCAGGTGTGAATGTAGGAGTGTTGGCCCAGGAACAATACAGGAAGTGATGTGCACAAGAGGGAGGAGTTCTATATCCATTTGTATATTTGTTCAGCATAAGATTTTTGTCTGAAGTAGACTTTGAAAAAGCCTACACATTCGAAAACGCATCGGTCCATGTTTTTAACTTTATTTGATACCCTGATGCTTTTAACCCCTTAAGGACCAGGCCATTTTACACCTTAAGGACCAGAGCATTTTTTGCAATTCTGACCACTGTCACTTTAAACCTTAACTCTGGAATGCTTTTAGTTATCATTCTGATTCTGAGATTGTTTTTTCATGACATATTCTAATTTAACTTAGTGGTAAAATTTTATGGTAACTTGCATCCTTTCTTGGTGAAAAATCCCAAAATTTGATGAAAAAAAATAAATTTTGCATTTTTCTAACTTTGAAGCTCTCTGCTTGTAAGGAAAATGGATATTCCAAATAAAAAAATTTTGGGTTCACATATACAATATGTCTACTTTATGTTTGCATCATAAAATGTATGAGTTTTTACTTTTGGAAGACACCATAGGGCTTCAAAGTTCAGCAGCAATTTTGACATTTTTCACAAAATTTTCAAACTCGCTATTTTTCATGGACCAGTTCAGGTTTGAAGTGGATTTGAAGGGTCTTCATATTAGAAATACCCCATAAATGACCCCATTATAAAAACTACACCCCCCAAAGTATTCAAAATGACATTTAATAAGTGTATTAACCCTTTAGGTGTTTCACAGGAATAGCAGCAAAGTGAAGGAGAAAATTCACAATCTTCATTTTTTACACTCGCATGTTCTTGTAGACCCAATTTTTGAATTTTTGCTATTGGTAGAAAGGAGAAAATTTTTACTTGTATTTGAAACCCAATTTCTCTCGAGTAAGCAGATACCTCATATGTCTATGTAAAGTGTTCGGCGGGCGCAGTAGAGGGCTCAGAAGGGAAGGAGCGACACATGGTTTTTGGGGGGCATGTCACCTTTAGGAAGCCCCTATGGTGCCAGGACAGCAAAAAAAAAACACATGGCATACCATTTTGGAAACTAGACCCCTCGGGGAACGTAACAAGGGGTAAAGTGAACCCTAATACCCCACAGGTGATTCACGACTTTTGCATATGTAAAAAAAAAAAAAAAAAAAAAAAATGTTTTACCTAAAATGCTTGGTTTCCCAAAAAATGTACATTTTTAAAAAGGATAATAGCAGAAAATACCCCCCAAAATTTGAAGCCCAATTTCTCCCGATTCAGAAAACACCCCATATGGGGGTGAAAAGTGCTCTGCTGGCGCACTATAGGTCTCAGAAGAGAAGGAGTCACATTTGGCTTTTTGAAAGCAAATTTTGCTTTGGGGGCATGCCGCATTTAGGAAGCCCCTATGGTGCCAGGACAGCAAAAGAAAACCCACATGGCATACCATTTTGGAAACTAGACCCCTCGGGGAACGTAACAAGGGGTAATGTGAACCTTAATACCCCACAGGTGATTCACAACTTTTGCATATGGTTTCCCAAAAATTTTACATTTTTAAAAAGGGTAATAGCAGAAAATACCCCCCAAAATTTGTAACACAATTTCTCCCGAGTACGGCGATACCCCATATGTGACCCTAAACTGTTGCCTTGAAATACGACAGGGCTCCAAAGTGAGAGCGCCATGGGCATTTGAGGCCTAAACTAGGGACTTGCATAGGGGTGGACATAGGGGTATTCTACGCCAGTGATTCCCAAACAGGGTGCCTCCAGCTGTTGTAAAACTCCCAGCATGCCTGGACAGTCAACGGCTATCTGGCAATACTGGGAGTAGTTGTTTTGCAACAGCTGGAGGCTCCGTTTTGGAAAGAGTGGCGTACCAGACGTTTTTCATTTTTATTGGGGAGGGGGGCTGTGTAGGGGTATGTGTATATGTAGGGTTTTTTACTTTTTATTTTGTGTTAGTGTAGTGTTTTTAGGGTACAGTCGCACGGGCGGGGGGTTCACAGTAGTTTCTTGCTGGCAGTTTGAGCTGCGGCAGAAAATTTGCCGCAGCTCAAACATGCAGCCGGATACTTACTGTAATCCTCCGCCCATGTGAGTATACCCTGTACGTTGACATTGGGGGGGGGGGGGGGGAGAAACATCCAGCTGTTGCAAAACTACAACTCCCAGCATGTACAGTCTATCAGTGCATGCTGGGAGTTGTAGTTTTGCAACAGCTGGAGGCACACTGGTTGTGAAACACAGAGTTTGGTAACCAACTCAGTGTTTTGCAACCAGTGTGCCTTCAGCTGTTGCAAAAGCTACAACCCCCAGCATGTACGGACAGCGGAAGGGCATGCTGGGTGTTGTAGTTATGCAACAGCAGGAGGCATACTACTTTGGCTGGGGATTGTAGTTATGCAACAGCTGGAGACACACTGGTTTGCTACTTAACTCAGTGTGCCTTCAGCTGTTGCAAAACTACAACTCTCAGCAGTCACCGACAGCCAACGGGCATGCTGGGAGTTGTAGTTATTCAACCACCAGATGCACCACTACAACTCCCAGCTTGCACTTTAGCTGATTGTGCAAGCTGGGAGTTGTAGTTATACAACAGCTGAAGGTACACTTTTCCATAGAAAAAAATGTGCCTCCAGCTGTTGCAAAACCATAAGTCCCAGCATGCCCATAAGGGAATGCTGGGAGTTGTGGTGGTCTGCCTCCTCCTGTTGCATAACTACAGCTCCCAGCATGCCCTTTTTGCATGCTGGGAGCTGTTGCTAAGCAACAGGAGGAGACTGTCGCTCACCTCCTGCTGCTGCTGATCCACGCCGCGCAGGTCAGTCCCGCCGCCGTCGCTCCTGGGGCCCTGATCCCAACATTAACGCCGGGGATCGGGGTCCCCAGCACCCGGGGTGCACGTCCCGCACCCGCTCACGTCCTCCGGAAGAGGGGCGGAGCGGGTTGCGGGAGTGACACCCGCAGCAGGCGCCCTGATTGGTCGGCCAACGAATCAGGGCGATCGTGAGGTGGCACCAGTGCCACCTCACCCCTGCTGGCTCTGGCTGTTTGGGGCCGTCTCTGACACCGGAGACCGGATTGACCCGGAATCGCCGCAGATCGCTGGACTGAATTGTCCAGCGATCTGCGGCCATCGCCGACATGGGGGGGCATAATGACCCCCCTGGGCGATATGCTGCGATGCCTGCTGAACGATTTCAGCAGGCATCGGGCACCGGCTCCCCTCCGGCAAGCGGCGGGGGGCCGGGAATGGACAGGACGTACTCCTACGTCCTCGGTCCTTAAGGACTCAGAAACGGCGGCGTAGGAGTACGTCCATTGTCCTTCAGGGGTTAATGAAGATGAAATAAAGCTTGTGTTTGATGTGTCTGGAAGTGCTGAGGGATTCCTGCTCCAAGTGAGCAAACCTTTTTTCCATGCTCAGAAGAGGTGAAAGCAGCAGACTTCTGCGGGACTACTACCACTCCCATCATGGAACAGACTCATTTCCATGAGGGGAGTAGAAGTTTCCCTGGCTGTGGGAGTCTGCGGGCGGCTGGGGAGACTACAGAGTCTGGGGCTGAAAGATTGATCGCACCGGGTCTCACTTCTGAGACCCAATGCGATCGTAAGCTATTACCAGGGGAACGGACGGCATGCTCCGCTCCCCTGCGATGTATGTACTGACTTCTACTTTCATTTTTAAATCCATCGCCGGGAGCCCTGAATGGCCGACAGAGTGGCCATTCACGTCTCTCGGCGTGGTTTTTAAAGTCAGTCAGTTAGGATAGTGATTTAACAGGGCTTTATGACTGAATGTTGCACCAGTCTTACTTCTAGAATAATGGTGTGGTACTGTCCCCGAAGCTGTTTTTTAACATAACACTATACCCCACATTGCTCATAGTACTGTGAGCAGCCTGCGTGGCCTGCACATGCTACTATAGCCTGCACTGTCTCTTGGCTTGCCTTGGACACATCTGTAGAATGCTGATTAGCAATTGTAAGTGGAGGTGCCAGCTGTGGATCTCTCTGCAGCATGGAAGAACATTCCGCAGACAACCATTAACCTCACTGATAGCATGCCGAGGTGTGAAGTGCATGTAATTCTGCATGTGGTGCTCATACTCTATACTAATTAAAATAAAGAGTTTTGTTTGTTTTTTTAAATAAATTGAATATAATTAACATCTATTCCTGTAATTTCCTTAATTCCATGACTTTTCCTGGCTGGTGTAGCATTTTGAATGTCGAGTGTATTTCCTGTACTTTGCTATGCACCAAGTCCCTTAAGTTGCACAACCAAGTGACCAGGACGGCTATGCAGAGCAAAAAACATTGTACTGCTGTATCCCCTTCACTATCTCTACGCCCCTTTTAATTCTTGTAATTGGTGGGGACCCAGAAATTGGACCCTATTCATTATCTGACAATAATATTCTAGCGATGTTCCATCACTGTATGAAATAAGAATACCCCAGGGAATATCTACAGGGTTCTAAAGATTTTAATATTACTGGGTTTGTGTTTTTATTTTTCTTTACTTTTAGTAAAAAGTAGTGTCTCCTCAAGTTGAGTTCTTTGAGGGACAAGCCAGTATTGCAAAAATTGGTTACCTGTGTAAGAATTCAATTGCCAGAACTGAAGAGGCTGTGATCTTTTGCCTTCATTCCTCTGAACATGTAGACCAGTGGCCGTCAATATGCAATAGATCATTCTAGTAAATCCAGTAGTAACATTGCATTAGGAAATTGCTAGTGCTGCAGCTCCCTAGTGAAATCATTAAAGTTAATGGTGTCACTGCACAGTATCGGAAAGCTCACTAGGCTCCTGTAGGTCTCTGATGGTTTATCATGCATCAGAAAGCACTTATAAATACATTCCTCCTTCAGAGTGGTTAATACAATTCCATCTGCTCCATGGCCATGACTTCAGACTAGCCAACATTTCTACAAGTGTCAAATTTACTAACGTTTGATACTGCAGATGTTCACATACCTTACAGGCAGATTATAAATCTACATTTTAACAAAGGACAATCTTTTCAACGTTGCTGGAACATTGAAACAACACAGACCAGTGTTTTATAGACAAATAATCTTTTGGACTTATCAGCTTTATCCGTTCCCTTGCTTTTAGGATAGCTTAAAAATATTTTCTTTGTTGCACAGGCACGAAGATAGGATCCATTATAAAGTTTAGCAGAATATCTCTATCCCTATACTAATTCACAGGAGGACATCAAGTTGTTTTTGTAGAAACTTAAAGGGGAGGGAAAGGAGCTGTTTCTCACGGCATCTGTATGTAATCGTGCAGCTGCTCAATGTGCGATCCAACGCTTGTCCCGAGAGAAAAGCACGAGAAACTGTTATGGTAACTGGATTTCATCACAGACAGTATCCCTCTAGTGTAGCCACTTGGCTGCTCAACTGGCTGCCCCTTTTAAGTGGACTGATGCTATTTTTCTTATATAAACTTATAAATAAATTGATTTGCTGGAAGATGCTTCTGACCTCTTTATACACAATGTATTTTAAGGTGCTTTCACATGGAACGGAAATACTGCAAATTTTCAGTAGATAAATCTGTAGCGTCAAATTCACAGTAAATAGTGTAGCTTTGTTGCAGAAAAGGGGTTTACCAGGCTAATATACACTGCTCAAAAATATAAAGGGTACACTAAGATAACACATCCTAGATCTGAATGAATGAACTAATCGTATGAAATATTTTCGTCTTTACGTTGAATGTGCTGACAACAAAATCACACAAAAATTATCATTGGTAATCAAATGTATCAACCCATGGAGGTCTGGATATGGAGTCACACTCAAAATCAAAGTGGAAAACCACACTACAGGTTGATCCAACTTTGATGTAATGTCCTTAAAACAAGTCACAATGAGGCTCAGTAGTGTGTGTGGCCTCCACGTGCCCGTATGATCTCCCTACAATGCCTGGGCATGCTTTACATGAGGTGGCGGATGGTTTCCTGAGGGATGTCCTCCCAGACCTGGACTAAAGCATCCTCCAACTCCTGGACAGTCTGTGGTGCAATGTGGCGTTGGTGGATGGAGCGAGACATGATGTCCCAGATGTGCTCAATCAGATCCAGGTCTGGGGAATGGGGGAGCCACTCCATAGCATCAATGCCTTCCTCTTGCAGGAACTGCTGACACATTCCAGCCACATGAAGTCTAGCATTGTCTTGCATTAGGAGAAACCAAGGGTCAACCACACCAGCATATGGTCTCACAAGGGGTCTGAAGTTCTCATCTCTGTACCTAATGGCAATCGGACTACCTCTGGCAAGCACATGGAGGGCTGTGCGGCCCCTCAAAGAAATGTCATCCCACACCATTAGTGACCCACCACCAAACCGGTCATGCTGGAAGATGTTGCAGGCAGCAAAATGTTCTCCACGGCATCTCCAGACTCTGTCACGTCTGTCGTGTGAACCTGCTTTCATCTGTGAAGAGCACAGGGCACCAGTGGCGAATTTGCCAATCTTGGTGTTCTCTGGCAAATGCGAAATGACCTGCACAGTGTTGGGCTGTAAGCACAACCCTCATCTGTGGATGTTGGGCTCTCATACCACCCTCATTGAGTCTGTTTCTGACCGTTTGGACACCTGCACATTTATGGCCTGCTGGAGGTCATTTTGCAGGGCTCTGGCAGTGCTCCTCCTTGCACAAAGGCGGAGGTAGTGGTCCTGCTGCTGGGTTGTTGCTCTCATATGGCCTCTTCCACATCTCCTGATGTACTGGCCCGTCTCCTGGGAAAGCCTCCATGCTCTGGACACTACGCTGACAGACACAGCAAACCTTCTTGCCACAGCTCACATTGATGTGCCATTCTGGGTGAGCTGCACTACCTGAGCTACTTGTGTAGGTTGTAGACTCCGTCTCATGCTACCAATAGGGTGAAAGCACTGCCAACATTCAAAAGTGACCAAAACATAGGAAGCATAGGGACTGAGAAGGGGTCTGTGGTCACCATATGCAGAACCACTCCTTTATTGGGGGTGTCTTGCTAATTGCCTATAATTTCCACATGTTGTCTGTTCCATTTGCACAACAGCATGTGAAATGGATTTTCAATCAGTGTTGCTTCCTGAGTGTACAGTGTGATTTCACAGAAGTGTGATTGACTTGGAGTTACATTGTGTTGTTTAAGTGTTCCCTTTATGTTTTTTGAGCAGTGTATTATTGCTGCCTATGCCTTCCTGTGCAGTAAAACACTAAAAGACAGGACAGTTATTTCTGCCATGGAAATCCTGATTCCGGCATCTACAGAAAGAATAGACTTGTCTATTCTTTCTGCGGAATCTGCTTGCAAATACATTGCTGTCTATGGAAATTGCATGTCCTGCCTGAGCCCGCTGTCTGGGGAATGTCCTCCCGGAAATTTTCCAGGCGCACTTTCCGCTGTGTGAACATAGCCAAATAGTCCTCTCAATTTATATTGTGGAGCTTAGTAGTCCTCATACCCTGTTTGTAGGCCTACAGGGGCAATGCAAGTTAGCAGAAAGATATTTGGACTCAGTGGGGAGATTTATCAAAACCTGTCTAGAAGAAAAGTTGCTGAGTTGCCCATAGCAACCAATCAGATTGCATCTTTCATTTTTGAAAAGGCCTGGGTGAAAATGAAAGAACCAATCTGGTTGCTATGGGCAACTCAGTAACTTTTCCTCTGGACAGGTTTTGACAAATCTCCCCCATTGGGTGGTGGTGACAGTGTCCCTTTCTATTTTAACTTTGTACTTTTATACATATGTATTCACATTGGTTGCATCTGCTGTATGACAAAGTTAGAGGTTTTTATTTCCCAATTAAGTTAGAGATTGGTGAAAAAGGCGGATATTGTTAAGATGTGTGTATATATACAGTGGTCCCTCAACTTATAATATTAATCGGTTCCAGAACGACCATTGTATGTTGAGACCATAACTCTATGGAAACCTGGTAATTGGTTCTGAAGCCCCAAAATGGCATCCAAAAATAGGAAAAAGAGGATTAAAGAAAAATAAGTAGATAACTAATCTAGATAAAGCAAATCCTTACATATAAAAGTAAGAAAGATCTGCTGGGAGCTGTAATCACTGTCTATGTAGAGGACAGGAGCTTCTTCTGGGTCCTGTACAGTACATACAATGTCCTAAAAAGAAGTAAAATGGAGCCGCCCTCACCTGGTGTCCAAAGGAGCAGCAAACCGTGGCACAGGTAAAGAGTACAGCACATGTAAACCTCCCTGTACTGTAGAGGGCGCTACCAGACATCAGTCAGTGCATACGCTTCAGTAATACAGGGGCTTTACCGGTGAACGCCCATTCTGATTGGTCAGTTCTTCCAGCCATTGACATGTTTCGTAGATCTGGACTGTCCATAACATTGTATGTTGAGTCTGGTTTCAAGTTACAATGGTCCAGAAAAGACCATTGTATGTTGAAACTATTGTATGTTGAGGCCATTGTAAATTGAGGGAACACTGTGTGCGTGTGTATATATATATATATAGTAAAATCTCCTAGGGAGATAAATAGTGTTTGTGAGCACTTGTGTCAATGCCATGTCTACTAACACACATTGCTATAAGCACCCTGACATCTGTTCAGTCTCTACAACCCTTTAACACAACAAATACAATACCATATTCGAGTACCATGTGCATGAGGGATAATGGACTGATAATTATTAATGCCGCACATTCTCAGCTTCCCAGGATGATTATTTTACAGTATCAAGCTGCAACATATCTGGCAAACGTCCTAAACATTCATTTTTGTCCATAAATTTGACTGTCTAGTGTAGACATGGAGTCGATAATAAACTCCATATCACAAAGTCCTGCTTCCATATCCTCATAGCTCACATACAAAACACCTGCAACTTGATTGTGTAATGACATACTGTACTGGATTTCCTTGCTAGCTGAAATGTAATATAGAGGAATGTATTGTACGTAATATAGGTAAAGTGCATGAGTTTACCATAAGAATGAGGCTGGGAATGTGCCAGGAAGAAACTTTTGCTGTCCAAAAGAACATCAGAACAAAAGTGGAGTTTCCTCATGAACTCAAGACCAGATAAAGCGTATATAGACTTATTTGGCCACAGTAAGGCTAGCCATATACTGTATATTAGATACTGTAAGGATCAGCCAAAGCTTCTGATTTCAGCAGGATCAGCTGTCTGTCTTGTGTACGGTGGCTTCCTGATTCGCACATGCCCGATCCTTTTGTTTTCATAGAGATAAGCTGCCACGAGAGGCGCCATCTTTCTCCTCTCTCCCCATTAAGAACACAGGCCTGCTTAAAGGGGTTATCCAGGAAAAAATAGTTTTTTTTTTATATATCAACTGGCTCCAGAAAGTTAAACAGATTTGTAAATTATAAGGGAAAAAAGGGGGGGTACCAAATGCCTCTAGACTAATACCATAAAATGGTACATGATGATGGAATTACAGAAAAAATAAATCAGACTGTGCTTCACTTTAAATGATGTACAAATTTAATATAAATTAATATAAAATATTACAAATGAGACATAAAATAAATGATGCAAATCTAATACATAAATGCCTCCTACCACAGGGCCCTTGTGGGGAGGTATGATATTTGAATACAAAGCATATATTAAAAAATGTTAAAATATAGCATGTGAATTATGTTCTACCGCTATCCCAATATCTTGCAAACCGACAGTGTACTTTTGTGCGGTACACTCCGTTCTCATGTGATTTAGAACAGTTCACAAAGTGATATAGTTACCAACTCCTAAAGGTAGTTTTGGCTGGACGTCCGAGAGATGGATATGTGAGGGCTGTGTCCAGCGCTAGCGTGCGCATACGGTGACGGGCCCGGATGCCACAGGCCAAAAAAGGCCCGTCACCGTATGCGCACGCTAGCGCTGGACACAGCCCTCACATATTCATCTCTCGGACATCCAGCCAAAACTACCCTTAGGAGTTGGTAACTATATCACTTTGTGAACTGTTCTAAATCACATGAGAACGGAGTGTACCGCACAAAAGTACACTATGTCGGTTTGCAAGATATTGGGATAGCGGTAGAACATAATTCACATGCTATATTTTAACATTTTTTAATATATGCTTTGTATTCAAATATCATACCTCCCCACAAGGGCCCTGTGGTAGGAGGCATATATGTATTAGATTTGCATCATTTATTTTATGTCTCATTTGTAATATTTTATATTAATTTATATTAAATTTGTACATCATTTAAAGTGAAGCACAGTCCGATTTATTTTTTCTGTAATTCCATCATCATGTACCATTTTATGGTATTAGTCTAGAGGCATTTGGTACCCCCCCTTTTTTCCCTTATATATTATTTTGTACTAGTATTTTTTTGGTGTAAATACTTTCCATTTAGCCTCGATTAATTTATATTGTGAGCTGCACATACCCCATTTTTTAGATTTGTAAATTACTTCTATTAAAAAAGCTTAATCCTTTCAGTACTTATGAGCTTCTGAAGTTAAGGTTGTTATTTTCTGTCTAACTGCTCTCTGATGACACGTGTCTCAGGAACCGCCCAGTTTAGAAGCAAATCCCCATAGCAAACCTCTTCTAAACTGTGCGGTTCCCGAGACACGTGTCATCAGAGAGCACTTAGACAGAAAACAACAACCTTAACTTCAGAAGCTCATAAGTACTGAAAGGATTAAGATTTTTTAATAGAAGTAATTTACAAATCTGTTTAACTTTCTGGAGTCAGTTGATGTATAAAAAAAAGTATTTTTCCTGGATAACCCCTTTAACCTTGCTTAGCATGCATGTCTATAGCGGGATCAGGAGAGACCTGTTCAGAAACAGCTACCTTATTTGTTTGACCACATTAACAGAAAAATTTGGAGCAAGTCAAAGACAAAATTTTCCCAGAGGGATTAGATACCAACATTGTAGCATGGCATGGGGATGGATATTCTATGCTTGTAGGTTGCCTTTGTGCGTCAGGGCCTGGACAGCTTACTATCATAGAATCCACTATAAATTCTTCATTGTACTGGTGGGTGCATGAGGATAATGTAAGACTTATGTCTCATGAGAGTGAAGCTCAGCTGAAGATCACGTCACGAACATCTCTGCAGTTTATGACTTTAGCCTGCATAAATTAGTTCAACTATCAGATGCTCTGGTTGGCTGGAAAAGGTGGATACAGTCCTTCGTGACGAATCGAATGACTGTAACTTCGCTAATCTCTAATGACAATAACTCTATTATAGCTCCAATATATATATTTTTTATTTTAGTATATTTTATAAAATTTGCTTGCTTTTTATGTGAACTTTTCAGCGTTTTGCTATAAACTGTAAAGTAAAATTTCGCCCAGTAGCGCAGATTTATTATTGCCAAACCAACCGTTTTGTATTTGGTTGGGCACCTAAATTGTGGGGCACGACCATTGTACCTATATTTTGTTTCCTGTGCTCCAGCAAAACTGAAGCAATCAACCATCATTTTGGATTCAGATTGCATATAAGGCCCCTTTCACACTACATAATTACTCCGTTTTCAAAGTTCCGTCAGAAAATCGGCAGTAAAACGGCAGATACAAAATCCTATACGGCCGTTAGAAAATCCCATTATATGGAGGTCCTTTTCCTTCTTTTTCTTCTGTAAAAACTGAACAGAAGTATTCATTAACCCCTTCACGACGAGCGACGTACATGTACGGCGCCGCGAAGTGTCACTTGGCGCGCGGCGACGTACATGTACGTCGCGGGGTTCTGGGAGCGCCGCGTCACCGGTAGCGGTGATCGGGCCGGGATGACTGCTGTTATCTAACAGCAGGCATCCCGGCACATCGCCGAGGGGGGTCCTGAGACCCCCCCATGACCGCGATGCGCGCAAATCGCAGGTCAATTCAGACCTGCGATCTGCGCGATTCCGGGTCATACGGGTCACTGGTGACCCGGAAAATAAGAGGGATCGTAGGTGTCCGAGACACCCTCGATCCCCCTAAAGGGATAGGAGTTTGGTGGCAACCCCACCTTGGTTGCCACCCCTCCTATCCCTGCTATTGGTCGGCCGAGCGACCGACCGATAGCAGACCGGGGGAGGGGGGGTTAAAGTTCGGTTACCCCGCTTTGCCCACCTATAGGTGTCCGGGCAAAACGGGGGAACCGTCCAGGGAGGGTCGGCGCCGAAGGTCCCTACCTGGATCCCGGATCGCGATCCTCCATGCGGGGATCCCCCAGGTGCGGCGGCGGCTTCCGGGTCCTGCTAGGTAAGTTGTTGCCTAGCAACATCCGGAGGGCCACAGTTTACAGTGGTCTCTAAACAGTGGCCCTCCAGATGTTGCAAAACTACAACTCCCAGCATGCCCAGACAGCTGTTTGCTGTGTGGGCATGCTGGGACTTGTAGTTTTGCAATATTTAGAGGGGTTCAGGTTGTAGATCACTAAGTGGTCTCAAACTGTAGCCCTCCAGATGTTGCAAAACTACAACTCTCAGTATGCCCAGACAGCAGTTTGCTGTCTGGGCATGCTGAGAGTTGTAGTTTTGCAACATCTGGAGGGCCACAGTTTTGAGACCACTGGACAGTGATTTACAACTTGAACCCCTCTAAATCTTGCAAAACTACAACTCCCAGCATTCAGGAACAGCATAAGGCTGTCTTGGCATGCTGGGAGTTGTACTTGCGTGCCTCCAGCCATTGCATAACTACATCTCCCAGCATGCCCTTCCGCAATCAGTACATGCTGGAAGTTGCAGTTTTGCAACAGCTGGAGGCACACTGGTTGGAAAATACTGAGTTAGGTCATAGAACCTAACTCAAGGTTTTCCAGCCAGTGTGCCTCCAGCTGTTGCAAAACTACAACTCCCAGCATGCATGGTCTGTCAGTGCATGCTGGGAGTTGTAGTTTTGACCCCCCTCCCGTGTGAATGTACAGGCTACATTCACACTGGCGGCAGATTACAGTGAGTTCCCCGCTGCAAATTTGAGCTGCGGCAAATTTTCCGCCGCAGCTCAAACTCCTAGCAGGAGACTCAGTGTAATCTGCTGCCAGTGTGAATGTAACCTAAAAACACTACACTACACTAACATAAAATAAAGAGTAAAACACTACATATACACACGTACACTGCCCCCCCCCCCCCACCCCCCTTCTCCAATAAAAATGAAAAACGTATTGTATGGCAGTGTTTCTAAAATGGAGCCTCCAGCTGTTGCAAAACAAAAACTCCCAGCATTTCGGGACAGCAATTGACTGTCCAAGCATGCTGGGAGTTTAGCAACAGCTGGAGGCACCCTGTTTGGGAATCACTGGCATAGAATACCCCTATGTCCACCCCTATGCAAGTCCCTAATTCAGGCCTCAAATGCGCATGGCGCTCTCACTTTGGAGCCCTGTCGTATTTCAAGGCAACAGTTTAGGGCCACATATGGGGTATCGCCGTACTCGGGAGAAATTGCCTAACAAATTTTGGGGGGCTTTTTCTCCTTTTACCCCTTATGAAAAGGAACAGATGGGGTCTACACCAGCATGTTAGTGTAAAAAAATAAAAAATTTTACACTAACATGCTGGTGTTGCCCTATACTTTTCATTTTCACAAGGGAAGGGAAAGGGAAAAACGCCCCCCCAAAATTTGTAACACAATTTCTCCCGAGTACGGAGATACCCCATATGTGGGCGCAAAGTGCTCTGGGGGCGCACAACAAGGCCCAGAAGGGAGAGTGCACCATGTACATTTGAGGTGATTTGCACAGGGGTGGCTGATTGTTACAGCGGTTCTGACAAACGCAAAAAAAAAAACACACCCACATGTGACCCCATTTTGAAAACTACACCCCTCACGGAATGTAATGAGGGGTGCAGTGAGAATTTACACCCCACAGGTGTCTGACGAATCTTTGGAACAGTGGTCCGTGAAAATGAAAAATTTTGCACAGCCCACTGTTCCAAAGATCTGTCAGACACCAGTGGGGGGTAAATGCTCACTGTACCCCTCATTACATTCTGTGAGGGGTCTAGTTTCCAAAATGGTATGCCATGTGGGGGTTATTTTGCTGTTCTGGCACCATAGGGGCTTCCTAAATGCGACATGCCCCCCGAGCAAAATTTGCTCTCGAAATGCCAAATATGACGCCTTCCCTTCTGAGCATTGTAGTTCGCCCGTAGTGCACTTCAGGTCCACTTATGGGGTACCTCCATACTCAGAAGAGATGGGGTTACAAATTTTGGGGGGTATTTTCTGCTATTAACCCTTGCAAAAATGTGAAATTTGGGGGGAAACCCACATTTTAGTGAAATTTTTATTTTATTTTTTACATATGCAAAAGTCGTGAAACACCTGTGGGGTATTAAGGCTCACTTAATTCCTTGTTACGTTCCTCAAGGGGTCTAGTTTCCAAAATGGTATGTCATGTGTGTTTTTTTTTTGCTGTTCTGGCACCATAGGGGCTTCCTAAATGCAACATGCCCCCCGAGCAAAATTTGCTCTCAAAAAGCCAAATATGACTCCTTCTCTTCTGAGCATTGTAGTTCGTCCGCAGTGCACTTCAAGTCCACTTATGGGGTACCTCCATACTCAGAAGAGATGGGGTTACAAATTTTGGGGGGTCTTTTCTGCTATTAACCATTTAAAAAATGTGAAATTTGGGGGAAAACCAACATTTTAGTGAATTTTTTTATTATTTTTTTTACATATGCAAAAGTGGTGAAACACCTGTGGGGTATTAAGGCTCACTTTATTCCTTGTTATGTTCCTCAAGGGGTCTAGTTTCCAAAATGGTATGCCATGTGTTTTTTTTTGCTGTTCTGGCACCATAGGGGCTTCCTAAAGGTGACATGCCCCCCAAAAACCATTTCAGAAAAACGTACTCTCTAAAATCCCCTTGTCGCTCCTTCGCTTCTGAGCCCTCTACTGCGCCCGCCGAACAATTTACATAGACATATTAGGTATGTGCTTACTCGAGAGAAATTGGGCTACAAATATAAGAATACATTTTCTCCTTTTACCCCTTGTAAAAATTCAAAAATTGGGTCTACAAGAACATGCGAGTGTAAAAAATGAAGATTTTGAATTTTCTCCTTCACTTTGCTGCTTTTCCTGTGAAACACCTAAAGGGTTAAAACATTTACTGAATGTCATTTTGAATACTTTGGGGGGTGCAGTTTTTATAATGGGGTCATTTATGGGGTATTTCTAATATGAAGACCCTTCAAATCCACTTCAAACCTGAACTGGTCCCTGAAAAATTGCGAATTTGAAAATTTTGTGAAAAATTGGAAAATTGCTGCTGAACTTTGAAGCCCTCTGGTGTCTTCCAAAAAGTAAAAACTTGTCAATTTTATGATGCAAACATAAAGTAGACATATTGTATATGTGAATCCAAAATTTTTTTATTTGGAATATCCATTTTCCTTACAAGCAGAGAGCTTCAAAGTTAGAAAAATGCTAAATTTTTTATTTTTTCATCAAATTTTGGGATTTTTCACCAAGAAAGGATGCAAGTTACCACGAAAATTTACCACTATGTTAAAGTAGAATATGTCACGAAAAAACAATCTCTGAATCAGATTGATAACTAAAAGCATTCCAGAGTTATTAATGTTTAAAGTGACAGTGGTCAGATTTGTAAAAAAGGGCTTCGTCCTAGAGGTGAAAATGGGCTCCGTCCTTAAGGGGTTAAGGCAGTCGGCTAGCCCCTTATTCTCTTCTACATACCTTCCTTCCTTTGTTTTTAATTTAGTTATACCTTGTTTTAATTTCCTTTTTTCATTAATATATCTGAAGAATGTCTTATCCCCTTTTTTCACAGACTGAGCTAGTTTTTCTTCTGCCTGTGCTTTAGAAGTTCTTATAACTTGTTTGGCCTCTTTCTGCCTAGTCTTGTAGATTTCCCTATGTTCATTGCTCTGGGTTGTTTTATAATTACTAAATGTTAGTTTTTTATGATTTTGGCCACTTCTGCTGAGTACCACAGTGGTCTCTTCATTTTCCTGCTTTTACTGACAAGTCTAATGCAGTTTTCTGTTGCCTTCAATAAAGCGTCTTTTAAGTAGTCCCATTTCACCTGGACTCTATATAATCCGTTCCAGTCTGATAGGGACTCATTTATGACTAATCTAATTTTTGAAGTCTGTTTTTCCAAAATCTAAAACTTTTGTTTTTGTGTGGTGTGACTCCTTCATTGTTCTTATATTAAACCACACTAAATAGTGATCACTAGATCCCAAGCTTTCGCCTACAATAACATCATATACCAAATCCCTATTTGCGATTACCAAATCCAAAATGGCCTCCCTCCATGTTGGCTCCTCAACCACTTGTTGTAGAGATGATCCCAGTAGGGAATTTAGAATATCTGTACTCCTGGCAGAACGATCTAGTTTGGTTTTCCAGTTTATATCTGGAAGATTGAAATCTCCCAAAATGATAACTAGGGATGTCCCGATACCATTTTTTTAAGACCGAGTACGAGTACCGATACTTTAATTCTAGTACTCGCCGATACCAAGTACGAGTACTTATATTTTAAAGGGAATCTGACAGCAGAGTGACGCGGTTTCTTGCGCTGCTCACCGTATGATATGTGGGTCCTTGTTGTGTACAATGGAGGCGGCTGCTGTAGTATGAGCCAAGATCTCTCTCTTCTCCATTGGACAGAACAGGGAATTGAATTTGCATTGGCGGCGAGACCGATGATCACATGGTGAGCAGCGGTAGAAACCGGGTCACCTGCACGATCTACAAATAAATTCAAGTTAGTGCAGGTGACTCTTCTGTAAGATTGTCTTTAATAGCAGGTAGTATCCCCTTGCAGACATTAGCAGCAGCCCCCCTGTAGACAGCCCCCCCCCCCCCTATAGACTGCAGGCCCCCCTGTAGACAGCGGCCCCCCGTTTAGACAGTAGCAGCAGGGCTCCCCTTTAGACAGCAGCAGCGGGGCCCCCCTTTAGACAGCAAGCCCCCCTTTAGACAGCAAGTCCCCCTGTAGACATTAGCAGCAGCACACAGCTCACCTGCGGCTGTCCTCTGTCAGGTGCTACCGCTCCAGTGCCTCGTTCTTCAGTCCTCCCGGTCCTTATCATGGCGTTCTATGGAGGAGCCTGTGACATATACATCACTCAGCTTCCTCCGTAGCGTTACGCTGGGCACAGGGGAGGAGGCGGAGTGACGTGTGTGTCACATGCTCCTCCATGGATCACTATGAAGTGGACGGGAGAACCAGATAATGGGGCAGCGGAGCGGCAGCAGGTATTGGACATGGTATCGGGGACATTAAACGAGTCCCCGATACCATGTAAATGGCTAGTATCGGCCCCGATACCGATGCTAGGATCGGTATCGGGACATCCCTAATGATTAATTCTCCTTTCATTGTCATTTTAGCTATTTCTTCAACTAGTAGATCATCTAATTCTTTAACTTGGCCAGGTGGTCTATATATCATACCTACACGAGTTACTGCATGATTGCCAAACTGCAACGTAACCCAAACTGACTCTATGTTTGCCTCACTAACTTGTATTAGGTTAAATTTTATGCTATCTTTCACATAGATAGCCACTCCTCCTCCTTTCTTGCCTTCTCTGTCTCTTCTGTATAAAGAGTATCCTGGTATGGATATGTCCCAGTTATTACTTTCATTAAACCATGTCTCAGTAACAGCCACTAAATTTACATTCTCGGATGCCATTATTGACCCAAGTTCATTGATTTTATTACCTAAACTGCGGGCATTTGTAGACAGGACTCTGAGCTTGTCATTTGTTAACCTCTGTGCTACTGACATGTTCTGGCATTGTTTCGGGGGGCAACTGGACTCCTGGATTTTCACTCTTTTGCCCCCCCTTCCTAGTTCAAATACTCCTTTGAAAAGTCTTTGAATTGTTCACTGAATACATTCGTTCCTTTGAGAGAAAGATGCAAACCATCTTTTTTGTACAGTTCCTTTCTATTCCAAGTAGAGCTATCATGAGACACAAAGCCAAATCCTTGCTCTTGACACCATTTACTAAGCCATAAGTTGAACTCCTTAATTAGCCTCTGCCTATCATTCTGAATGTTATGCACAGGCAGAACTTCAGAAAATGAAACAGTGGATGCAAAATCCTGTACATCATTACTAAGTGTGATAAAAGATTCCTTCACTTCTGAAACTTCATTGCAAGCCAGGTCATTTGTCCCAAGATGGTCAAGAACATCCATGTCCCCTTCCAGCTTTGCTTGCTTAACAGTATTAAGAATATGTCTTCTATCCCTTCTAGCTTTAGCACCCGGGAGACATCTCACAAAACCATTTTCCTTAAGCTCCACACCTCTTATGATTGAATCACCCAGCAACAGCTGCTTCCTTCCAGATTTTACTTTATCTTTTTTGTCCTTGGCTGCAGTCTTGCATACATTAGACATAGAAGTTGATGATTCCTCACCTTCTGTGCTTGAGCCAATATTCATGTTGCCCTTACATTCTGAGATTGCTGCAAATGAATTATGGAGAACTACAGACTGTGGGACATGTCTTCTATCCACATCTCTAAGTCTTTCAGAACCTACAGTAACCCATCTGCCATTTCTAGTGGTCCTCTGTGGCAGTGACATTACAGCAGTCCCAGTCTGAGTTTGTTTAACAGATAATTTAAACATCTTCATGAAGCCAACAGATGTTTACTAAACATAAAGGGGGAGACTTATCAAAGGGAGACTTTTTTTTTTGGGGTGGGGGAAATAAATGTATGTTTTTCTTATTTAAAATATATTTTTCATAATTATTGAACATAAACTCTTTCTTAATCAGGTTTTTATTAGGGTAGGGTTTTTATCAGGTTTTTCTCATGTTTTGCTGCTACATATTATCCTACCTATTGAAGTCAATGGGTAGCAAAATCAGCTCCCTATAGAGCAGCAAAATACAGTACGTGTGAACCTACCCTTAAAGCATACCCACAAATAAAGACATGTCCATCTAATGTCCCTTTGCATTCACTTCCAGGCAGTGGAAGAGAGATAGGTGGTGTCTGGTAACCATAAAAGAAAGTATACTAAGAGATTGTTTGAGCTGGTGATTGTCTGTATACAAGAGTGTGAAGTATACAAGTGAGTGTAAGTATAAAAGTGAGAGGGACTTAAAATTAAGGGACTTTAAATTCAGGGAGTTTAATTGAAATATATATATATTTTTTTTTACTGTTCCCCAAATCCCCAAATCTAGTATGGCCACCATGTTGGAAAAGGCAGTCCAGTGTGCATCCTGCCCAATGTATGCAATCCTTGAACAGCAGTTTAAGGGTGCATAATGTTGAGCGAGATGTGTGCGAGTTGTCTCTGACTGCCAGGGGGTGTCTGCTGCAGTAAGGAAGGAAAGAGGAGTGCAGGGCTGGCCAGACAGGTACTGGTAGTGAGGGACGCTATTATTAGGGGGGGACACAAGGTAATCTGTCACAAAGACCAGAAGAGTGTGTTGTCTTCTTGGTGCTCAAGTTTGGCACATAGCAGATTGGGTTGACAGGTTGCTGGGTGGAACTGGGGAGGACCCAGCAGTCATGGTACATATTGGCACCAATGATAAAGTAAGAGTTAGGTGGAGTGTCCTTAAAAATGATTTCAGGGAGTTAGGCCGTAAGCTTAAGGCAAGGACCTCCAAGGTAATATTTTCTGAAATATTACCCGTACCACCAGCCACATCAGAGAGGCAGTGGGAGATTAGGGAGGTAAACAAGTGGCTCAGAAGCTGGTGTAGGAAGGAGGGGTTTGGGTTCATGGAGAACTGGACCGACTTTTATGTCTGATACCGGCTCTACCGTAGGGATGGGCTGCACCTCAATGGGTAGGGTGCATCTGTGCTTGGGGAGAAGATGGCTAGAAGGGTGGAGGAGTGTTTAAACTAGGGACTGGGGGGGACGGAACCTACAACATAGAGGTGGAAGATAGTGTAGATAGAGAGGGGGGACTTATTAATGTACTTGGAGCGGAGGGAGCAGTTAGAATAGTTAATAGGGATAGGCTTCATAGGAAGAAAAAAAACTGGAGTGGTTGATGTCTGAGGAGAATTATGACATAGAGGGTAGAACAGAGACTTGGTTGAACGATAGCTGTGACTGGGCGGTCAACATACAGGGTTATAGTCTATTCAGGAAGGATCGGCCAAAACTAAAAGGGGGAGGAATTTATCTTTATGTAAAATTGAGCCTGAAGGCCACACTGCGGGAGGATATATGGGAGGGAAACAATAATGTGGAGTCATTATGGGTAGAAATATATGGAGATAAAAAAAAACCTTCTGATAGGGGTTTTCTATAAGCCACCAAACATAATGGAAGAGGTAGAAGATCAATTACTGAGGCAAATAAACAAGGCATCAGAATAAAGTGATAACAATGGGGGACTTTAACTATCCTGATATAAACTGGGAGACTGATACCTATGAATCTCATAAAGGAAACAGGTTTCTGACTATAGCTAAAGACAATTATCTTTCCCAAATGGTGCAGGGCCTGATCAGAGGGGGTGCCCTACTGGACTTAAATGGGCACTGTCAGATACAAAAACTTTTGATATGTTGTAAAGCATGCAAAACAAAAAAAAATATCTTATATTCTCACTGTAAGATGTATATACCTTATGGGAATAAAAGGATCAGAAATAAAAGAAAACCAATATGGATGCATGAGAATGTTAAGGGGGAAATAAATGACAAAAAAATAAATCATTTAAACTACTAAAACAGGATGACAGTGAAGAAGCATTAAAAAGCTATAGAGAAAAATTTAAAATCTGTAAAATACAGATAAAAGCCGCAAAAATAGAGACAGAAAGATTCATTGCCAAAGAGAGTAAAACTAACCCCAACATGTTCTTTGACCATATACATAGCAAAATGGTTAAAATGAAAAAGTGTTGGCCCTTTAAAAAACACTTGAAGAAGAAATTATAAACGGGGATCAGGATATATTAAACAAACTCTTCTCCACTGTATTCACTGAGGAAAATGAAATGCCAGGTGAAATACAGCGAGATAAGGTAAACTCCCCAGTACAGGTCACCTGTCTAACCCAGGAAGAAGTAATGTAATAGACAGACCCCTATTTTTAATATTGAGGGACTCTATAGTAACAGGGACTGTTCCCCAGGACTCACTATTGGCGCATGGCAAATGTGGTGCCAATATTTAAAAAGGGGTCAAAAGGTGACCCCAGGAATTATAGACCTGTTAGTTTAACCTCGGTTGTATGTAAATTGCTTGAGGGTTTTCGAAGAGATGCTATTTTGGAGTATCTTGATCAAAATAAATGTATGACCCCATATCAGCATGGCTTTATGAGGGATCGGTCCTGTCAAACTAACCTGATCAGCTTTTATGAGGAGGTGAGCTCCAGACTGGACCAGGGGCAATTGCTGGATGTCGTATATCTGGATTTTCCAAAGCATTTGATACGGTGCCACATAAAAGGTTGGTGCATAAAGTGAGAAGGATTGGGCTGGGGAAGAATGTGTGCAAGTGGGTAAGTAACTGGCTCAGTGATAGGAAACAGAGGGTGGTTATTAATGGTGCTTTTTCTGATTGGGTGACTGTTACTAGTGGGGTCCCACAGGGGTCAGTCTTGGTTCCTGTCCTATTTAATATATTTATTAATGACCTTGTAGAAGGGTTGAATAGTAAAGTAGCAATCTTTGCAGATGATACTAAACTCTGTAAAGCGGTAAACACAATAGAGGACAGTGCACTGTTGCAAATGGATCTGGATATGTTGGAGGTTTGGGCTGGGAAGTGGCAGATGAGGTTCAACACTGATAAATGTAAGGTAATGCACATGGGGAAGAAAAATCCGGGCTGGGATTGTGTATTAACCTCTTAAGGACCCAGGACGTATGAGTACGACCTGGGTCCCGGTCCTGCGATATAACGCGGGGTCACACGGTGACCCCGCATCATATCGCAGCGGGCCCAGCGTCATAGTGAAGCCGGGACCCGCCTCTAATAGCGCGCGGCACTGATCGCTGTGCCGCGCGCTATTAACCCTTTAGCCGCGCACTCAAAGCTGAGCCACGCGGCTAAAAATGAAAGTAAAATGTGCCGGTTAGCTCAGGGAGCTGTTCGGGATCGCCGCGGTATAATCGCGGCATCCCGAACAGCTGTAGCACAGGAGGAGGTCTTCTTACCTTCTCCTGTGCTGTCCGATCGCCGAATCAATGCTTCAAGCCTGAGATCCAGGCTTGAGCATTCAATCGCCGAAAACACTGATTGATCCATTCCTATGGAGATGCATCAATCAGTGTAAAAGATCAGTTAATGCAATGTTATAGCCCCCTATAGGAGCTATAATATTGCATAAGAAAAGTGTAAAAAAATCATTAACCCTTTCAATTATCCCTTCCCCTAATAAAAGTTTGAATCACCCGGCATTTCCAAAAATAAAAAAAACATTATGTAAATAATAATAAAAATAAACATATGTGGTATCGCCGCCTGCTTAAATGTCCGAATTATAAAAATATACCGCTTTTTAAACCGCTCGTTCAATGGCGTACGCGCAAAAAAATTCCAAAGTCCAAAATAGCGCATTTTTGATCACTTTTTATACCACAAAAAAGTGAATAAAAAGTGATCAAAAAGTCTGATCAGAACAAAAATGGTACCGCTAAAAACTTCAGATGACGGCGCAAAAAATGAGTCCTCAAAGCGCCCTGAACACAGAAAAATAAAAAGGTTATAGGGGTCAAAAATGACCATTTTAAATGTATAAATTTTCCTGCATGTATTCATGATTTTTTTCGGAAGTGATACAAATTCAAACCTATACAAGTAGGGTATCATTTTAACCGTATGGACCTACAGAATAAAGATAAGGTGTCATTTTTGACAAAAAAATGTACTGCGTAAAAACAGAAGCCCCCAAAACTTACAAAATAGTGTTTTTTCATCAATTTTGTCGCACATTTATTTTTTTTCCCATTTCACCGTAGATTTTTGGGTAAAATGACTAATGTCATTACAAAGTAGAATTAGTGATGCAAAAATTAAGCCATTATATATAATTTTAGGTGAAAATTTTTAAGAGTTATGATTTTTTAAAGTTAAGGAGGAAAAATTGAAAATGAAAAAACGGAAAAAGCCCGGGTCCTTAAGGGGTTAAATGGGAGAACACTTGGGACGACTGACGTGGAAAAGGACTTAGGAGTCTTAATTAACAGTAAATTTAGCTGAAGTGACCAGTGTCGGGCAGCTACTGCCAAGGCAAATAAAATCATGGGGTGCATCAATAGGGGCATAGATGCCCACGACAAGGAAATAATTCTACCGCTGTACAAATCACTAGTCAGACCACACATAGAATACTGTGTACAGTACTGGGCACCAGTGTACAAAAAAGATATAGTGGAGCTGGAGAGGGTTCAAAGACGGGCAACCAGGGTAATACGGGGAATGGGAGGACTACAGTAATCAGAAAGATGATCAGAATCAGTGTTATTTAGTTTAGAAAAAAGAAGGGTTAGGGAGACCTAATAACTATGTATAAATATTAGAGATGAGCGAACTTACAGTAAATTCAATTCGTCACGAACTTCTCGGCTCGGCAGTTGATGGCTTTTCCTGCATAAATTAGTTCAGCTTTCAGGTGCTCCCGTGGGCTGGAAAAGGTGGATACAGTCCTAGGAGACTCTTTCCTAGGACTGTATCCACCTTTTCCAGCCTACCGGAGCACCTGAAAGCTGAATTAATTTATGCAGGAAAAGTAAGCAACCGCCGAGCCGAGAAGTTCGTGACGAATCGAATTTACTGTAAGTTCGCTCATCTCTAGATCTGACCATGTCTAATTAATGTTGTAAACTTAATTTAAATGTGAAGATCTTGGTGTTTTAATTGCTGTTGTAAGTCTTATCAGTACGTTATGACATGGCCCTCATTGTATAAGACCTAAAAGTTGTTCAAAAGGCTGTGTTTGATTTTAGCCTAGAGATGTCTGAAAAACAAGAAATGAAGGGTTCTTAATGGTCAAGTGAATGGCTGGATCCTAATCCCATTAGGTCGTTGTGAGGAGATTTACAACAGGATATATAGAGAAGAAACCCTTCAAATATCAGACAGCTGAAAACATTCTCCATGGAGGAGTAGGGAAGCATTTCTCCCAGTCAATGTCTGCTAGACAGCTAAACAAAATGCCTGCAACTCATTGTTTCTGCCAAAAAGGAATTGGCAGGAAGTGGCATATGTGATTTTGTTGTTACGTAAATTATTATTATAAGTAAATGAAAGGCGTGATTTGCTGCACTTTGAGTCTAAGTAAAAACTTGTATTATCCCCTCCCCCCTTAGTTCAAACAAGTTAATATCAGCTGATATATTATGGATCTGCATTATTTCTGATCTGCACATACAAAACGACAGGCCTGAGCAATCCTCAGCTTTAGTGCACTAAGACGCAGCTCACACTTTTTTTTTTTCTTCTTTTCTTCAGCCCGGGCACAATGGAGGAGGAATAGTCTGCACTAGAGTACTCCTTTAATATAAACATTATTAGAGAAAATGTTGAATCCTTTTGAAAACATGAAAACTCAAAGCAATGTAATGCAAAAGAAGTTTAGCTTAAACATAAAACAACAGACATCACATAACTAAAAGGAAAACACGACTATTACAGATTAATACAGACATGACTAGTACAGACTATTTCATCCTATAACCCAAATAAGCTTTAGGTTTGTGGCATAACCTGTAAAGAAACATAAAGATATTAGCCCTGATTTACTAAGAGTG
Organism: Hyla sarda; assembly: GCF_029499605.1. Taxonomy (NCBI): domain Eukaryota; kingdom Metazoa; phylum Chordata; class Amphibia; order Anura; family Hylidae; genus Hyla; species Hyla sarda. Next base: position 205,587,379 of record NC_079192.1, read on the forward strand.
TCGGGTTTATCTCAGAGTGTTTCTCCATTTACTCCGTGTATTTTTCTCCCTGAATTACTAATGTGTCGCATGGGGAAAAAAATGGCGTCCCACGGGTTGGAAATTGTGTCACACGGTAAATTGTATATATGCCCCCCGCACAGCGCAATCATATACCCACCGCAGCGCATGTGTATATATATATATATATATATATATATATATATGTCCCCCGCACAGCGCTATCATATGCCCCCAGCATCGCATGTTATATATGCCCCCCACACAGCGCAATCATAAGCTGCCGGTAGCGCTATCATTGACAAGCATTCTATTAGCAGAGCATCTCTCCGGGAAGCCGCTGACCGATGCTCTGCTTGTCAGTGATAGCGCTTCAGAGGCATATGTGTATAGAAGCGAAGTGGGGACCAGATATATAGCGTTATCTGGTCCCCACTTTTCTTCTATACACAATCCTCCTCAGTCCGACCACCACAGCTGCCCCATTGCCTCCCCCATCCCCGGTGTTATAATTACCTGTTCCCAGGGCCCGGGGTCTGCGATCCTTCTGGCTCCGGCGCTGTTGCTGTGTGATGTCACTGCGCACTGATGGTGATGTCGCGTTGGGGACGTCACTCGTCATTGCGCATCGCAGCGCACAGCAAGGAGCCAGAAGGATCACGGACCTCGGGAACAGGTAATTATAACACCGGGGATGGGGGAGGCGATGGTGGTTGGACTGAGGAGGATTGTGTATAGAAGCGAAGAGGGGACCAGATAACGCTATATATCTGGTCACCACTTCGCTTCTATACACATATGCCTCTGAAGCGCTATCACTGACAAGCAGAGCATTAGCAGAGCATCGGTCCGCGGCTTCCCGGAGAGATGCTCTGCTAATAGAATGCTTGTCAATGATACCGGGAAATTATGATTGCGCTGTGCGGGGGCATATATAACATGCGCTGCTGGGGGCATATGATAGCGCTGTGCGGGGGACATAGATAACATGCGTTGCTGGGGGCATATGATTGCGCTGAGCGGGGGGCATACGTATATATATATGCGTTGCGGTGGGTATATGATAGCGCTGTGCGGGGAGGGCATGTATATATATCTACATGCGCTGCGGTGGGTATATGATAGCGTGGCGGGGGACAAGATATATAGAAGCTGTGGGGAGCCAGACATATACAAAACCCCCAGCGATTCTATATACAGTGGTCACTCAACATATGATGGTAATTGGTTCCGAGAGGACCATCATATGTTGAAACCATCATATGTTGAGTACATATGTCTATGGAAAACTGGTAATTGGTTCTGGAGCCCCTAGACCATCATATGTTGAGTACATATCTCTATGGAAAACTGGTAATTGGTTCCTGAGTCCATGAAATGGTGGTGGGCTTTGTGCCCAGGCCTGAGGTGAGGGGGATTTGTGCCCAGGCCTGAGGTGAGGGAGATTTGTGCCCAGGCCTGGGGTGGGGGGGATTTGTGCCCAGGCCTGGGGTGGGGGGGATTTGTGCCCAGGCCTGGGGGGCTTTTTCCCAGGCCAGGGGGTCCTTTGCACAGGCCTGGGGGTCTTTGGCCCAGGCCTGGGGAGTTTTTGCCCAGGCCTGGGGGTCTTTGGCCCAGGCCTGGGGGGCCGTGTGCCCAGGCCTGGGGGTCTCTGCTGTTATGTCCTGGGGAGAGGGGGTTATCGCTGCAGCTGCCATGGAGTGAGGGGTTAAGTTAACCCCTCACCCCATGGCAGTGGTAGCGTTAACCCCTCACCCCGCGGCAGTGATAACGCTGCCGTGGGGTGAGGGGTTAACGCTACCACTGCCACGGGGTGAGGGGTAAAGTTAACGCCTCACCCCATGGCAGTGGTAGCGTTAACCCCTCACCCCGCGGCAGCATTAACGCTGCGGAGGGGTGAGGGGTTAACGACTCCGCCACGTGAGTGAGCTACTAAGTCATACTCACCAACTCCTCACGTCTTCTCCTCACGGGCAGCGCAGACGCAGGCTGGCGACGTCACTGTCATGTGACGTCGCTCACATGAGTGCGGATTCGCCAATCAGCATCAAGAGGAGGACTCCGGCGCAACGGCACCCCGCAAAATGGCAACCCGCACCACGGCACCCCGCACCAGTAAGTAAAATCATAGTGATGGCCCCGCAAAAAGTATCATATGTCGATACTTACTTCAACATACGGTAGCCTCTGAGAGGCCATCGTATGTCGAAAAAAACGTATGTTGGGGCCATCGTAACTCGAGGGACCACTATATCTTTCCCCACCGCAGCTCTTCTATTTGAGAACTCCGCAGGGATCCCTGAATGGCTCGTCAGTACCAGCCATTCATCCCAGCGGGGAATTTGAAAATGAAAGTAAAATACATCGTACATCGCTGGGGAGCGGACCATGCCACCCGCTCCCCAGCTTAATAACTTTTGATCGGATCAGGTCTCAGAAGTGAGACCCGATGCGATCAACCCCTTTGCCCCTGTACTACTACCCCCAACATGGAACAGACCCAGTTCCATGATGGGGGTAGGATTTAGTCAGTTTTGAGTCATTTCCTGACAGCTCAGAGCTGTCGTGTTTTGGTGAAGAAAAATTCACAGGTTTTCCTGTGAGTTTTTCATCATACTCGAGTGTTTTTTTTTTTTTTTTTTTGGGGTGGGGAGGGGGGGGGGGGGGGGGGGCACGCCCCTTTTTGTGATAACCACGCCCATTTTGATGGGTTTAAAAAACACTCGGAGTGATGATATATTTTGTCAGGCAGTGCGACCAAATTTGTGTCGTATGGGCTATGCGACACAAATTTGGTTACACAACCTGACAAAAAGAGTTGGGTTGACATTAGTAAATGAGGGCCAATGTATGTGTTTATTTTATATGCACATTTGTTTAAATGGTCTCCTAAGGTTTATTCATGCACATAGGAGCCACTGCGGATTAGAAGTTGTAAAATCTGCAATGGCGGGTATGAATTTTTCGGTATTCTTCACTGCTTTGTAAAATCCGCAATTGCCGTAATTGAGGATCTGGTGTGTGTGTGAATGCACCTTCAATTAAACTTTGTACATTAAAACAAAGTTGACTTGAATCTCTAGTTGTTTTGTCTTCAGAATCCTTCATGTAGGATTCCGGCATTGCCATGAGGTGGTTTCTTTATTTATTTTTTATTTTTCTTTAACTGTTAGGGATATAATGTACACTTTGGGGGGGAAGTTATCATTTGCAATTTTTTTTTTTTTTACTGCCGAAAATGACAAATAATATAGCAATTGAGCTACCTGCAGATGTTTTGTGATTATTTGCCATTTTTGGCAGAACACAGAACAAAATGGGTGTAGCCTATTGTAAGGGGCATGATTTATTGTAAAAGGGGACGGAACCTCCCATGCTCTTCAGATTTATAGAAGTTTATGCTGGCATACCAGTTGAATTTTCTGCTAGTTCAGATTGTGAAAGGTACTTACACCCCAACCTCTTAGTGTTTTTCCTGTTTGTTGCATTACAACCATAAAAAAATACATTTTAATTTAGATTTTATGTAGTAAACCAGACAAAATAGTCAAATTTGTTACATTTGAATGAGAAAAAAACAACTTGTTGAAAGCAACACATTTATCCCCTTTACTATTCTACATGTAGATTTTGTCACGGTAGAATAAATAATGCATCATCAAGGTTGTGTTAATATGAGGCACTGTAAATGTCTCTACGAAATGTAGCACATTTGCAAATACGTTACTTTGCATAGATGTACATAGTATAGACAGGGGGCCATAGTAAATGATTTAAATGAGACAGTTTGAAGTTTTCATTGTGTCATATCAAATGCTCAAGGTACTTTTCAGTCCCATATTAATGGCTATACAGTCATGGCTAAAACGTCTGAGACTGCCACATATATTGTTTTTTTTTCAACAAAATTCTTTAAAGGGGTATTTCGTCCCTAGACATCTTATCCCCTATCCAAAGGTTGGGGATAATATGTCTGATCGTGGTGGGTACAACCGCTGGGACTCCACAGCTTGTAATCGTCATCTCACCCCTGTAATCTAGCAGCCAAGGGGAACGCCAAGTGGGATCCACAGCCTAATTTGGGTACCTCCCTAAAGGGGTTGTCCCATGAAGCAAAGTTGGTAAAATCCGATGTGTACCACATGGGTCCCGACGGCAGTCTGAAAGGAGCCTGTCTATTTTTTTTGGCCGAAAAGTGACCCATTACCTGACGGGTCCTAATGGGTGCTGACTGTCCCGATGGACCTTATTTACTATAATGAGGTCGCGACAGACCCGTTATTTTTTAGCGGCGAGTAGCGATAGAAAATTTGTGCGAGCAAGTGTGAAAGTAGCCTTATATCTATGTAAAGGAGGACACATGCTGTTTTTATGTAAAATATCATACATCACAGTGTTGTTCTTCTCCGCTATGGATCTGATCATTTCCTAGTTTCCTCTCTGAGCTCTGACCCTGCTGTTGCCATTCAAAAAAGCGCACACTTGCCCACAAACTTACCTTTAGGAAACTGCAGCTGCTATTACCTTCAGGAGACCTTAGTGGGTCCTTAGCAGGTTGTAAACAAGGGCAAGTTATCAAAACAATGCAGGCACATGGGGTAACCTTATATCTCTCAAACAGGACATTTTCAAAAATGCTTATACATTTGAAATATGTTTAATTTCGGATAATGTATCCGTTTGGACCTATGGTTCTTAACAGGGCAATCTCTTTAAACTCTAATATCTTGGTACAGGATGGGTCAATTAACTAATGTGAGGTATGTACAGATTCAGGGTCAAAAACCCTATAATAATATGTAATAGGCCTTTACTTTATGCCCTAAAAGCCTCTTTAAAGGGTCACTCTCCAATGATACCATTCCATCTTCTCTTCACAGTTACATGTGAAGAGACGCTGCTTACATCGGGTTGCTAAGAAAACCCATACAACACTTATCAAGTTCCATGTGCAAGCTTTATTCTTTTAACAGGACTTGTGCACAAAACTCACCAGGCATCGTACAGTTGTTTCAGTGACCCAACTGCCTGGTAAAAGTCGCTTCTCTCCATGCAAGACTGCGTGTGGGACTGCATCATTGGAGTGACCCTTTAAAGTTGACCTGTCAGCAGGATTTTAGGATAATGTCTACTATTCTATATGTAACCTGTAATATTTTTGCTATTTAAAGGGACATTTAAAATAAAAAAATAAACCATTTGATTTTAAAAATGCTTTATTAAGGAAGTGTCAACAACACTGTTTTGCAAAATGTAAAGGTACTATACAAATTCTTAATACAAAAAGAATAAATTAATGGCAGAATTCTTTTGAAAAATTCTGCAACTTTTCTACAACATACATATTTTTTCATTGATTACAGTTGAACAGAATAAAAAAAAAAAAAGTAATTTTACATGCTCTATAATCTTGTTTAGGCGCAACCTAAATTATTTAATCCCTTAAGTGAATGAGTGGCATTGCCGACTCTGTTGCCTCCTAAGGGGTGAAGCTAAAGTTCATTTTTTGCACAACTTGTATTAAAACTATTGACATTAATAAACGTAAAAATTTACACATAGTTGACTAAGCAGTAACTGGTCATCTTGGTAGCACCTGAAAAGAGGTTTGCTATTTTCTCAACTAAAACTAATACTGGGTGAAGAAAAATGTAATTACTATTTTCCAACACTCGAATGATCGTAAGTAAAAATAACTTGCCTTACAGCATAATATACACCAGGTAGACTGGTTGTATAAAATTAAAGCCCCATTGCAATCATCCAGTAGTATGCTAGCATTACACAGGAAGGGACAACAAAAGGGATGCCGAACTGCCCGTTTACAATAATACTTGTAATTTAGGAAATATTAGGGGAAATTGAATTATAGTTGTATGACTAGGTATGACCTAAAGATTTGCTGGATCTGTACAACCCCTTTTTTAGGTACTCCAGTGGCAAGTGGCTGCTGCAAGTACCATGTTGAACTGCATGGCAAAAGATGTTCGTAGTCCTCCAGATACAAGCGCTAGACAACGGACCGCTGTCTAATTTACCATGCCAAATAATGCAAATAAAAAAGGGAGGCATCTAGCAGAGAACCTCTTTATGGTTTACTGATGCATTGTGCGTTTTGCATATGGTTATTGTATTGTATGTAGTCAATTGTATAGGACGAGTGGATTAAGTGCTTACAGCCATGTATGGGTATCACATGCCCCTGCTAAATAGATAAAAGAAGCTACTTACAATGTCAAAAGTGAAGACAATCACTTTCCCTGAAATATATTATATTGTGTAATCTTTGATATATTCTAGTCCTTTAGGAAACTTTACCAAATCGGTGGTAAATATAAAAACAAATATTGGATTGGATGTAAAAAAAAAAAAAATGTGTACACATCTGCATTCCTTTACTTTGAAAGAACTAGAAAACTAGACAATTAGTTTAATATTAACAGAGTTAATGACCCCAGTTTTCAGAAAATGCAATATAAAGGCTGGTTTGTAAAGTCTGCTATGCATAGGGAATTGTATATAATAGTTAGTAAGCGAGCCCAGTAACAGTATTGTGAGATATTCAAGCTAATTCAGGTTTTTAATGAACTACTGTATAAGAAATAAATTATTTTAAATAACTACCAACCATACATCCTAACAAAATGGTGTATGTATATGCAAGTGTGAAGTCTGTAAATGTCTTATTTAGTATACAGTATTACTAAAATCACCAGTGTTTAAAGGAAATAATGGCAAAAGGAAGTTGATTTCTATTATATTTTTACCAATTATTCTTTTTTTTTTTTTTCACATTATTTCAATGGATCCCTGCTTCCAGCAATGGTAGCAGTATCAATTTAAATAGAAGTATTAGGCCTTGTAAACATTCTGCATTCTTATGAAGATTATATAGAGCTTGTAATAAATCTGAATTACAGGATCCTCTTCAAAGTTTCAGAAGTAATTATCCTACCTGCTGGTTCCACTGCCGCTTTTTGCTAAGCATATGCCCAGAAAAACCACATTCAATTCGTAAAGACTTTGCTTCTCTTGTTGGGATAGACTTTTGGCTTCCAATAACTAAAATTTTAAGAAGGATTTAATTTTACACTAAAAATATTACTGCATACCTTCCTGAAGATGGAGCATTAGAAGCTTGGAAAGCTAAAAGGATTGTGCCATTTAAAGATATCCCTATCAACAGAATAAGGGGATAATGATCTAATTGTAGAGGTCTGACTGCTGTGCTGCCCCCATGAACTTAAGAACAGGGACTCCAGTCTTCAGTTAGAATGGAGTGGTGCCCCCAGCCTATTCATTCCCTATGGGAGTTGCAGAAACAGCCGAGTACAGAGTTTGGCTGCTCCATTCTAACAGGAGATTGGGATCCACAATCTCAAAATTGGCCCCCAAGATCAGATCATGTATCCCTATCCTATACAACCCTTTTAACATATAAATGAATAAGGGGCACTGATATATCCAGCTCTGTCAATGTTTGAGTAGGGTTACATCAAGGTTCATATGTTCTTGTACTTAGGTTTCTAACTCATTTGGCCTAAGTCATTATTATTAGCAGTAATTTTATTATCTATCTGGTCATCTACTTAGAAACCTGTAGGACAGTTAAGAGACTACACTACTCTGTGGTAGAAAAGCATCATAGGATGGTACATCCATTTCTGTTACTGTGATAAGCACCATGTGTGAGGCTTCTTAATATTACCCTCCTGTTTACTTACATCCTTTATTATTGTCAGCGTGCTGTTTGCTAGATTATTCTCAAGTTTTCTTGTATTATGTTCAGTTCCCGGAATGGCACCTAGGGTCTATTAAAATAGGTATAGCACCAGACAGCGACAGGAAAGGTCATTTTTCCTATCTGACTCCTCTTTTCTTTAAGGGCACTTTCACTGAGCAATGTGTTGTTCACCTTGGTAAATATCGCTGATACGATATTGAACTCTGTAATACCAGAGCAACACTCGCTTGGAAGTGTACAGTGCATCACAAATAAAGTTAGGTTATCAGCAATACAATATAAGTTGTACCCATGAGCTAGTGTACATCCAATGTGCGAACTGGAAATCATTTAAACCAGAATCTCCTCCAAAAGAACACATTTGCAATGACGTTTTTTTTTTTTTTTGGGGTGGGGGGGATGCATGGTTCCTTGTCAGTACTAAGCAGAATACAAGAGTACAGCAGGTTGGGTGGGTGAGTGGCTTTTCAGGTGGATTAGAGAGGGTAACGTCTCTCCTTCAGAAGACTTCTCTAGCTGGCATAGGGAGATTTTTGCAGGCCAGGCAGGCAATGCTATGGGAAATATTCGATGCATCAATAAATGCTCACATTATTAATCTTGTGAACAAGAAGTGTTCTGGCATTGCAATTTATGACACCAATGCCAGCTGCCACACAACAGATAAATATTTTATGCATTCAGTGATGGCTAGTAAACAATCTGGAGAACAAATGGCCACAACGTACTTGTACTTATTATAAAGGTATTGGACATGACAAAAAATATTTTTGTACCAAATAATGCTAGACCATGTATTCCATGCTACCAAAGCACCTGTCTAAATTAAGAAAGGATGCCATAGTCACTGTCCGTACATGTTGAGTTGCCTATTAAACATAGCAGGCAACTATGGGAGTCGTGTACAAAAACTCATCTAGGGAGTTATTGAATAATATTGGAATCCAAATATATGAATACAGTAATAAGTAATGTTACTTTGGAACTTCAGACACCAGTTCCCCAATGAGATCTATAGATGTCAGCATTTATAACTACCTGTCCATACACTGTCAGCCAAAACATTAGGTGACATGCAGGCCTCATCCATGACCAGTTAGGAAGTGAATGTGTAAACTTTAGGTTTCTTCTGCCTGATATGTAGGATTCTATACCAGGGATACATTGGGGCGAGAAGGTCTATTATTATTTTCTGTACCAAGCATTGTTCCTAGTCTATGCATAGTGTACAATATACATGTTCCAGAGTTAAGCAGCTGTAAGTATTGGGGATGGGTTACTGGGATTGTCCAGCCACTACATGTAAACAGCTCAGAATTCTGTAAAATAATGAAAGAAGCCACACCCTACCGATCCCCCTACAAGAGTGGCCTCAAACCGTGGCCCTCCAAATGTTAGAAAAATTCAACTCCCAGCATGCCCGGACAGCCAACGGCTGTCCAGGCATGCTAGGAGTTGAAGTTTTGCAACATCTGGAGAGCCTGCCCTGCCATCACTATTAGTATGCTTCCCGGGTCTCACTCGACATGGACAAGTACTTGGCTGCAATGGTGACCAATTACAGCTATGGACTGACATCACATGTTGCAGATAGAACAGAAAGAAAAAAAAGATGTTTTCAAAAAACCTTAGTAGCCGGAGAACCACTTTAATTTATCGCATTAAGGGCAGCAGCATTTAATAAGTGCAATGGTAATCTTACTATAGAATATAGAAGATCCCCCAATAGCTATAGATGTTAAAGTGAGAAAATCCCCACTGGTCCAGTTGGTAGTCATTTATTCCTAGTTTCAAAGTAATGGATATTAGCAGTACCGTTAGTTTGGTAAATGTAACTGCATTATCATCTTTATGAAACCGTAATATCAATACACAAGATGGCTTTATCTATAAACCCAGTGGCATTGAAAAAAAGTGTATGCAACACATTGGAATGTGTCATGTCAGCACCAGTGGCATGAACGGGTTAATGAATATGTAGCAGTTATCTCCATCCTGTGTTATCTTTGGTTAGAATTGAACTGAACACATTTCTTGGACAATTAGCCAGTTTTATACCTAAGAAAAATAAAGGAAATAAGAACACGAACATAGAAAAATTTTATATCAACCCCTTTCTTTAAAATAACCAAGGAAAAATAAAGCGTTCTTATTTACTAGTGCTCTGTTGGCCTAAACATGAGATTTCCATATTGTTAAATTTTCACTTCCATTTAATGATATTTATAGGGATTAAGCAGTGATGAGGTTATTCCCAACTGGTACAAAATGACTCCAGTGGAGTAGGAAAGTGAGTCCTTCACAGTTTGTAAATTTACACAGATAAGGAGGCGCACAATAGTCAGTAGTAGCAACGTGGGTCTCCGGAAAATGTTGTACTAGGAGGAGGGGCTTTAACTATTTTCCTTAACTGTAGGTTTTAAAATGAAAAGTGCTTTTCGCTGAAGCTGGTGTGGGATGGTAGTGCATCTGGGTAAGGCAAATGAGAGGCAGTGAGGTGATCTCCAAATGGCATTGCGATAATAGGTTCACACAAGAGTCCCAGGCTTGGCTTTTTCTTGTCCGTACCACTGGACGTCAGCTAATTCAGAATATAGGGCAGAGTCTAGGTAGCAAGTATCGTGGTATGTCCTGCAAAAGACAAAACATAAAAATGTGAGTGCCACAGTATAGATAGTATGTATGTATAGATGTATTCAACATAATTTTATTTTATAATAAAATGTGAGCCTTGGTGCATGTACAGCAAAGAATGAAACAGCAACTCATGTTGACCTTATCCCCCCCTAGGCAACCTGAACCTACACAGGACTCTAGAAGAAGGGAAGCACATTTATATTTACTCTGTTTAAAGGAGTAGCATGGCTGGGCTGGACTGGACACCTTCCGCCATTCCCCTGTTGCGCAGCTATTGGTCTTCGGTCCCAGTCTCCTTCCTATTTCTGTGTGACCAGATCGTCACACTGTGGTCAGTATAGTGCCGTGTCAGTGCAGTGATGTCCGGCCTTGTCTGGTGATAGGCTGAGCGCAGTGTCATGTGAGGAGCCCGGGCAGCAGGGAAAATGTGGGACCCAGGCTTCTTACATGCCTAACCGCAGTGTGACGGTCCAGCCACACAGAAGTAGGAAGGAGACCGGAACCGGAGGACCCAAGAACGATAGCAGGGGAACAGTGGAAGGTGAGTTAATGTTTGTTGAATTACTTTGTGCAGCCCAGGCACAATAGGAGCATAAAAAGCCCTGCCACACTACTCCTTTAATAATAAAATCATTTCACCACTCTTTCCTGCAGAATAACTAATAAAGGCTTAAAATATATTAATAACTTTGCTACAAGTGAACAAAAGTTTTTTATGAAGCAATATAAAGAGACATGGGATTTTGAATTATACTGTAATGCAATAGAAATGTAAAACTATTTGATTTATTGAAATATTAATTAAAATGAAAAGTTATAAGGCAACGTATCCTATATGGCGAGTATAATGCCATGTTTCTATCACACAAATTTTTTTGGGTTGTACATGTAAATCCATTTATACTTTTTTCACGAAACTAGAGTACAATGGATTACACTGACACATTGCCCTTCTGCAGAACAACAGGACATATGGATTTCCATGCAATGTGACCGGATCATGTGGGTATGCTGTTCATACAATACCTCTATTCATCAGTACTTTGGTGACTTGAAGACTCAGACCCATCCTGAGTGGGTGAGTTTTCTGTTGTGTCGCTGAGCAAAAGGAAAGCAGTGGAAGGAAGAGAGTAGAGACAGAGTGAAGCAGAGATAATTTAGTAAAATGTTAGCAGAGTTAGAAAAGGCATAGTATTTTGTAGTATTAGTATATTGAGGACTGAAACCTCCTAATGGTAACAACTCACAGCCTGTTAACCACATGCAGCCAAGAAGCGGCAACCAATCAGTACACAAGTTTTCCAGATAACGTGTGTGCTGACTGACTGCCGAATTCTGGCTGCCTGCTAACAGCCCATATCACCCTTTTTTTAGTTTTAAGGAATACTGTTTAGTAATAGGTAGTAAACAAACAATGAGAATAGAAGAAAATAAGTAAAACTTGACTTCAGCCCAGTTCACACTTTTTACAAATTTTGCTAAAACTAGGAATGGGACCTTAGTAATAGTGATGTGCAATTTGACAAACCAGATTAAATATTTAGAACTTACAAAATACATATATTTTGTAAACTGCTTTTTGCTAAGAAATTTCCATAGATCACCAATCCAATCTTGCTACTCATGAGAATGATGTAAATGAGTGAGGTCGTTTTTATTTTGGGGCTCTTTTTCCCTCTCCTGCAGAGATAGTTGGAGAAGGTATTGTCAGACTTCTATAGATTCTGCAGGGTCCAGGAATCTTAAGGTGCTTATAAATCTAGTCAAAAGTCAGCCAAACCTGCCGAATTTGGCTGGTTCAGATAATTCTCTAATGTGTATGAAGGGTTGGGCATGTTGGATTTCAACTGTCCGACCCTCCACTCTCCATCCACAACACATTATCTTTTGTCTGCATCTAACATTCATGTGTATGGGGAGATCAGGAATATAGTTGTTAGTCAGTAGTCATCGATGGTGTATGAGGACCTTTACTGCATTTCTAGTCCTTGAAGAGCATTTATATTTACACTTAAAGGGGTTTCCCATCTCATCCCCACAGAATAGGGAATAACAAGCAGACTGCCAATCCCGAGAATGGGGACATGACTGCCACCGTAATGAATTTTGCAGACTGCGCCCATGCAGATACTGCTACATTCATCTCCATGCAGCTCTATATACATTGTATGTACTGTCAACTTTTCATCATATTCAGCATTATTTTTTCCAGCAATTTGTGCAACAGTAGCCCTTCTGTGGGATCGGACCAGATGTGCTAGCCTTTCCTCCCCATGCACTTCAATGAGCCTTTGTAGCCCATGACCCTGTCACTGGTAAACTGGTTGTACTTCCTTGGACACCATTTGGTAGGTACTATCCACTACATATTGGGAGCACCCCACAACATGTGCCATTTTGCAGAAAGCCTCACCCAGTTGTCCATTTATCAATATTCTACCCTAGTCAAAGTAGCTCAGATCCTTAAATTTGCCCATTTTTCCTGGTTGCAACAAGGGACCTTTAAGAACGGACTCTTTACTAGCTGCCTAATATATCCCAACATTTGACACATGTCATTGTCACAGCATAATAAAGGTTATTCACTTCATCTGTCAGTTGTTGTAATGTTACAGCTGATTGGTGTATACATAGAACATAGGTACATACACGGTATATTAATTGTGCTTACACATTATGGTTAAATAGTAACTAGTAAAATCAATTAAAATGAGCCATCAATTAAGAATTCCCTTCCACATTCCGCACATCCAGACATCCCGGTGGTTAGTGTACACACCCAGTGATGTAACTGTCTGGCAAACAAAACCTATGGAATGCTTTAGAAATTCCCTTTGATGTATACCCAGGTAGGTATGAATGGAATGCTAATCTTTAAGAAGCCTAAGGACTTACCCAGCCTGCCAGGTTAAAATGTGGTGAGGGCTACTGGGGGGAGTGGCTGTAAGATCACTACAAGGCGTTGAACTCCTCTGACCATGGGGTAAGGCAGCTGTGAAAAGCAGAGAGAAAAATGTAATGAATGGCAAAACATGAAACCAGAGACAGTGTTATAATGGCATTCCATTCTTCACTACTTCAGTGATCTGAGCCACAGTTCAAGGTTACTTGTAATATAGTCATGCCACAAATGTTGGCACATAACAAAAATATATTATTATAAAATTATTTATTATAGAAAATTAAAGGACTGCTGTTCGGCCTGTGAAGGCATATGGAGCTAATGTAGGGAACTCATATATTAGAAATCCAACTCCACTAGGTGCCACTTAATGGAAATGCTCTAGTTGTCAGTAGATGCCCTAGCTAGGGGCCTTCCAAAGGAAAAAGTTTGGTAGACTTTTTATGGTTCATATCATTTTAGTAGCTATATACAATTTGCTGGCAACATGTGTAAGAAAAGTCTTGAATTTGCTTTAGATTAAAATTATTGAGTAAATTCATAGCAAGATACACTTAAAGGGGTTATCTAGGTAGCAATAAAAAAGGAGATTTGGTTGGAGGCGGCATGAAAACAAAAAAGTTCTGGAGTGACACCATCCCATCTCCTGCTCATCCCGCTTCTTCCTGCAGTGACGGCCCACTCAAATGATCAGTGAGGCGGGCTTATCACAGCAGTCAGCCATAAAAAGTAGAAGGATTCCCGAGTACCGGGCCCTATTAACCTCAGGGTCCTCTGTGTCCCTTCCCACCCTCCTCCTGTCCTCTGTCTTGGTCTTCTGCTTCTTTTTTGTTTGTTGGTCTGTCATGCTCCTTAGTCTTGTTTCTCTTGTCTCCCCCCCCCCCCTCTTTTCTCTCTTATTTTTCTACTTTACTTCCTTTATTCTCTGGCTACCTTTAGTCTGTTTTAGCACTTCTGCCGGCATTGTTATGCCCTGTTAAGCTCTGCTACCAGGAGTGAAATGTTTTCACATGCGTTTAATTTAGACCCTGTTGGGTGTCTGGCTACTTCTGTCTTTTTTTTTTTTGTTCTCTAGGGTTGTACATGGCCATGTACTTGCACTGTTTCCATTTCGATGTGCATGTTATTTTTTATTGAAAACTATTAAAAATTTTCAATCTGAAAAAAAGTAGAAGGATGAAAGAGGGACCAGACTGGATCACTCTGAAAGCTGCAGAGGATTGAGTTGAGTATTTTTTTTTATTCATTATCTTATTTTTCATGACCCGCCCCCCCCCCCCCAGCCAAAAATAAACCAAATAGCCCCTTTAAAGGGGTTATCCAGGAAACAAAAAATGTTTTATATATCAACTGGCTCCAGAAAGTTTAACAGATTTGTAAATACTTCTATTAAAAAATCTTCATCCTTTCAGTATGAGCAGCTGAAGTTGAGTTGTTCTTTTCTGTCTAAGTGCTCTCTGATTACAGGTGTCTCGGGAACTGCCCAGTTTAGAAGCAAATCCCCATAGCAAACCTCTTCTACTCTGTGCAGTTCCCAGGACAAGCAGAGATGTCAGCAGAGAGCACTGTTGCCAGACAGAAAACAACAATTCAATTTCAGCAGCTAATAAGTACTAAAGGATTAAGATTTTTTAATAGAAGTAATTTAAAAATCTGTTTAACTTTCTGGAGCCAGTTGATATAAAAAAAAGTTTTTTTCCCTGGAATACCCCTTTAAGATCAGATTTTGCTTTCAACTAAGTGTCAATGTGAGTTTACATTAACATTGTATCTTGTGTGGATGTTCAATTCCAGTACTTAAAGGGGTATTCAAGGAAAAAACTTTTTTATATATATCAACTGGCTCAAGAAAGTTAAAACAAATTTGTAAATTACTTCTATTAAAAAATCTTAATCCTTTCAGTACTTATGAGCTTCTGAAGTTAAGGTTGTTCTTTTCTGTCTAAGTGCTCTCTGATGACACCTGTCTCGGGAACCGCCCAGTTTAGAAGAGGTTTGCTATGGGGATTTGCTTCTAAACTGGGCGGTTCCCGAGACTCGTGTCATCAGAGAGGACTTAGAAAGAAAAGAACAACCTTAACTTCAGAAGCTCATGAGTACTGAAAGGATTAAGATTTTTTTTATAGAAGTAATTTACAAATCTGTTTCTGTTTCCGGAGCCAGTTGATATATAAAAATTTTTTTGCCCTGGATAACCCCTTTAATATTACATAGGAAAACATGCATTGTCACCCACATTTTACACTCTGTGGGAATCCTAGAGCCAATGTGAAGCAATACTTATTATTGTAAAAAAAAAAATGCCCACTAATATCCTTAAATATTTTATGTACAAGATTGAGCAGCAAGAAACAAAAATATGTTGGATCGTAAAAATTCTCATCGATATACAGGCAGAACATTACCCAACAATATGAACCAGAGCTTTATTATGCACTATATTGTGAGGTTTTTAATAGCCCTTCTAAAGACTAAAAACAGGGTAATTTATAACATTGGCTTCCTCTCTAGGGCTATGCACGTTTATTATGTTTTTGATATATGAGACTAGCTGGAAATTCCAATGAGATTAATATCTAAACTACAATTCATTCACTTAATTAAGATGCTGACCTACATGTTTGGCTTTACACATATCCCAAACTACTTTCCCAGGAAACTTAAAGACCAATTTCCTTGCAGGAAACGCATGCTCTCCTTCAGGTAAAAGGGCACATCTGGCAGGCAAAAGTAAAATATTTTTGGACAACCCTAGACCTATCTACAAGACGACAAAGTGCAGAGATTATGCTCAGTTTGTATATCAGTCATTACCAATTATAATCAAAATAGTGATTTAATGGAGGAGTTCTAACATCTACGCTTTTTTAAGGGGAAATCAACCCTAATATATAGCAGTGTTTTTAACATATAAAAAAGATTATATATTTACAAACTACACATTGAATGTGGATTCACTATTGAGCACAGACTTTTATGCTTATTGATTATAGATTGTTCTTTGACTTGTAGTTTTGTGTTGCTATAAAACTGTATATTCAAACTCTGATTTGGAGAATGGCATAAGGGCATCTCTACCATAGCGGTAGCATCTGTATTAGCTATAGAGCTCTTAGGGCAGTGGTTTCAAACTGTGGGACTCCAGATGTTGCAAAACTTCAACTCCCAGCATGCCCGGACAGCCAACGGCTGTCCGGGCATGCTGGGAGTTGAAGTTTTGCAACATCTGGAGGGCCACAGTTTGAGACCACTGTCTTAAGCAGCATTCACATCTCGTTTTTACAATACGGGTGCCGGATACAGCTGGAGGAGGGGCAAACCGGGCTCTCCCGTACCCAAACCGGACCAGCGCTGAAATCCATTTACTTTAATGAGCCGACTGGAGTCAAACGATGACTCCGGTCGGCTCATTTTTGACCTGTATGCGGTTTCCTGACTGGACCTAATACTGTAATATACTACGGTTTTAGGTCCGGTCACAGAACTGGATACAGGTAAAAAATGAGCCGACCGGAGTCACCGTTTGACTCCGGTCGGCTCATTAAAGTAAATGGATTTCAGAGCTGGTCCGGCTGGGGTACGGGAGAGCCTGGTTTGCCCCTCCCCCAGCCGGATTCGGCACCCGTAGTGTAAAAACGAGATATAAACCCAGCCTTAGGGTGAATGCTTAAATTTTACTCAACTGGTGGCAGAAAATTAAAGAGATTTGTAATTTACTTCTACTTAAAAATCTTAAGCCTTCCAGTACTTATCAGCTGCTGTATGCTATACAACTTCCTCTGTAGTTCTTTTCTGTCTACCACATTGCTCTCTGCTGACACCTCTGTCCGTGTCAGGAACTGTCCAGAGCATTAGAGGTTTGCTATGGGGATTTGCTCCTAATCTGGACAGTTCCTGACACAGACAGAAGTCTGTGGTCAGGCAGAAAAGAATTAAACAACTTCCTCTGGAGCATACAGCAGCTGATGAGTACTGGAATGATCCTGTACAATCACATGTACAGGATCTGCTGCATATTTTCTGCAGTTGATTATGCTACCCATTGAAGTTAATGGGTAGCAAAATAAGCTGTAGAAAATATGCAGCAGATCCTGTACATGTGAATGTACCCTGAAGATGAAAAAATCATAGTTGCATATATACTGTTAAGAGTTAAATAAGAGCCCTGCACCTGAGCTTTTAAAGCTTTATAAGAAATGTAAAGAAGAAGAGCACCCTCGGTATTATCTACTCTGTTGCCAGGGTCCAATTCAATCATGCATAGAGAATGAATGGCCTGGTACGCGGGTTGTCATGGAGATATTAGTTATGAAGTTTTGTGTTCCACTTCACATCTAGTTAACATTCAGCAGCCGCCTCTAGGCAGTCTTTGTAAAGCACAGACCGAAAAGCGCTGCAGAAGCCTCCATGTCAAAGGAATATAATGTTGGGCAACATCGTTGAAGTCGAAAATAGTAAACAATAATTGGCAGCTCAGTAATTCTTAATAGGTAAAAAGTCATCCTTAACTATGGCTGAGCGTAGTCAAAATAAAGCAAAGACTAAAAAATCTCCCAGAGGATCAAAAAGTAAAATGGCTCCTTATAGATTATAGATCTTTTATATAAGGGTGTAGGTAAGGGTTAATTTAACGATCATATTTTTATTTGACATACAGTGGTCCCTCAACATATGATGGTAATTCGTTCCAAACGAGCCATCGTTTGTCGAATCCATCGTATGTTGAGGGATTCGTGCAATGTTAAGTATAGGAAGCTGTACTCACCTGTCCCCGTCGCTCCGGACCGCGTCCCGCCGCTCCCGATGGTGTCCCCGGGCCTCCGCTGGGCTCTCCTGGTCTTCTCCAGTCCTCTGCTGTCTTCCGCAAGGCCTTACTGGGCCTGCGTAGCGACGTCATTACGCCGCTGCGTACGCCGTTCCTATTGGATGACGGGACGGCGTGCACAACAGCGTCGTGACGTCACCGGAGAGGGCTGAGAAGACACCGGAGGAACAGCGCTGGACCCAGAAGGCACCCCGGAGCATCGTGGAGGGATAAGTAATACTTACCGCACCACACGGGGAACATTAAGCTGCTATCCGGCAGCAGCTTAAGCATTTTGCGCTGCTGGATAGCACATAATGCGATGGCCCCGACATAAAAAAAAGCATCATATGTCGATGCTGACATCGATATGTGATGGCCTCGTAGGTCGGGGGTCACTGTATAGGTATCCTGCCCGGACGACAAACACAGCTAGGGCTGGGTTCACACCACGTTTTTGCAATACAGTTCCCGTATACGTTTTTAATGTTAAAACTGTATGGAACCGTATTGAAAACCGTATGTATTGACTCCACTGAAAACCGTAAGCTAAAAGATGTATCCGGTTGTGTCCGTTTTGCGTCTTGTACAGTTTTGTCAGTTTTTTTCCCCGTACCCAAAATCGTAGCCTACCACGGTTTTTGGTCCAAGTGAAAAAACGTACGTTTTTTAAAAACATGGGAGTCAATGGCAACCATACAGAACCGTATGTGCGTACGGTTCCATCCGGTTTTCACCATCCGGTTTTTGACACACGAAAGTTTTTTTTCCTTGAAATTTAAATCAAACAAGTGAAACTTTATTCATAATGGAGTGAAAAGTTTAAAACGTAGACTTTTTTTTTTCTTAAAAAACTGATGCAACCGGACATCATTTTTTCAAAACGTATACGGGTTAAAATTTGTACACACGTTTTGATACAGTTTAGTCCGGTTTTGAGGAATCCGTTTTCATCAAAAACTTGATACAGAAACTATATTGAAAAACGTGATGTGAACCCAGCCTATGAATAGTATCAGAAACTCTGAGGAGAATGGTGCCCAATTAAACAGAAATCTGGGACCCAACACCATGCCTGAACACCAGCTAAAAACTATAGTAAGTAGAATTAGATTATCTTGCTCCACAAAAACCAGTCCCAGTGGTGAATTTTTTAAGAATCACTGTTTTTTCTGTTGCAGAATTAAATGTTAAAAATGTAGAATAGTGGAGTGAGCAGCAAACATGTTGTGACCATGCCTGATGACAAAGGCACTTAGGCCCTCAATAACAGTGGGGTGTAGTTTTCATTGTGGGATTTTTTACAACAATTATTATTCCATGCTATTTACTACTGTATCTTGTATTTGCCAAATTTCCCTAAATTTTTTTTTTTTTTTGCATGCTCTGAGTTCTCGGGTTTTCCAGAGCTCAAATTTACTACATTACGTATATGTGTAAACAATAGTAAATTTGCAGGGTTTTTTGTTTAATAAAATGCAGGGTTTTTTTTGAGACACGCCCCTTCCCCAAAGGCCATGCCCCTTTCTGGGTGTTCTGAGTAAAGTGAAGTTAGTAGGGTTTTCTGGATTTTTTTGTTGCAAATTCTGGCGCACGACACATGCAACACAAAAAAAACTAAATCTACTTGGAAAAGCCTAAGTAAATGAGGCCCATCGTTTATAGTAACTTACTGGATAATAAACATCCAATACCTTGCTATGATACTTCTTGGTGGACCTGTATTGTAGGTTTGACATGATGCAGTCACTGCAGGCACAATCTTGTCACGAGTTCATACTATACATTACGTATTGTTCAAGGCCCCAATAGTACAGTGTTTTGAAAAGAACAATGAATGTCTATGATATTATTCAGGTATTTGCTTCTGTCATCCATGTAAACCAGGAGTTACAAATAGATGGCTGATAATATCCTGATGTTGAAAAAATATGCCAAAAAGTAAAAGCTAATATCAAAA
Organism: Hyla sarda; assembly: GCF_029499605.1. Taxonomy (NCBI): domain Eukaryota; kingdom Metazoa; phylum Chordata; class Amphibia; order Anura; family Hylidae; genus Hyla; species Hyla sarda. The sequence continues at coordinate 205,607,426 of NC_079192.1, forward strand.
GAGACAAGAAACAAGGAAGAATAAACTGATAACAGAGCCAACAATCTGGTCACAACTTCTCTACTTTGCTCGTAATAGAATGTATAAGGAGAACAGTTAAATTTGCCTTACAAGAAGGTCCTGGTGTAAACTACTCTGAGAGCCGCAGACCACCCACTTAGGAAAGCTGGTGAAAATAAAAGGCAGATCTCTAGTGAGGAAACCTTAACATTTCCCACAGTACTACACTGGATATATGAGGCAATACACCAATAAAAAAGACATTCACAATTGTGTGCAAAGATGTGGTACCACCTGCTGGTGCGCACAAATAGCTGTTAAGCTAAGCTCATGGAAATAAGAACAAAAAACAAAGGTCTTCTTCTTGACTAACACTTTTCGAATACTAGGTTTTAGTCAGGACTATACAACTACATATGGATTCATGCACTACACTCTCTACTTCTCTGCTATGGAGGATTACTTAGAATAACTCCTACATAGAAACATTAGCGTGTGTACATATAAGATGCATTTCTAAGAATGAATGCTTGCTACATTAAATCCTGGAAACATTTATGGAGTTAATAAAAACAAACAAAAAGAACATCAAACCTATACTGTCAATGAGGAATGCGGAGAATTACGATATCTTGGGCTGCACTTGTACAACATTTATAGGCAGAAAATTAAGTAGCAGCTATAGCAATCACATCATTTTGTTGTGTAATGGAAGACTTGAATCTCATTGGTAAGTCTAATTTCATACAGAAGCCCCTTTACACTGCGTGCATGCAAATCTCAATAGTCCAGCAATCACCATCTTATCATAAGCACAAATCAGCAATAAATGTCATACATTTATAGGAATATGCAATGTGTCTTACCTGTTGTTGCTTTACACATTGGAGGCATTCTTGTTACCCTGCTGTGTGCCACAAAGGTGCTTTGAGATGTGCTGTATTGAGAGCCACTGTCAGAGGAGTTGGAACTAGTATGTGAAAGTCTGTTGTGCTCCTTGTGGGGTGTGGTAGACCTGTGGAACCACTGCCGCAGCTCATCAGACACCACAGTCCTGCCTGAGCCCTTATCATGGCCCTCTCTGCCAAGTGATGGAGTCCTTACAATCTGAGAACGAGAAGGGGTGAGCCTCACAGAGTCTACAGTATCATCCCCATGCCAGTTCTCCTTATACATCCCTCCTGCAGTATAGGAGTTTGACGTCTTGAATTGTGCTTTGACACTGTAGTGTCCCTCTTGGTCGTTCTCTAGACTTCGCACAACAACAGGTGTTGAGCTTCCTTCAATGTACAAAGGATACTCCTTGATCCTATACTGTGAGGAAGGTTGGCTCTGACTATGCAGGTATACCCCATGGTGTCCATTCCCATTCCTAGCAGCCAGATTGGGCATGCTCCCTGAATTGGAGGATACAAGGTTCCCATTAGACTTGTGTCTATGTCTTTGTCTCTCTCTGGCCTTGGAGGGAGAGTCCTCAGCCAGTGTTGAGTAGTTAGGATTCATCTGGGCTGGGTAATAGTGCTCAGAACTGGAATGGCTAGTACAAGAGGAGCAGTCATCCATAGGGTCGGAACCATTACTGCTACGAGTCCTTGGCGTGTAGAAATCTGGACTCCCAGTGTCATTTTCAGAGCCCAAAAGTTTTCCTTGTGACTCCAAGCTGGAACTGCGGTGCCTAAAGTGCTGTGCTAAGCTATGTAGTCTGGTAGGGCTGATGTCCACAGATCTGTAAAGTGGAAATAATTGCTTATTTAGATCATCGAAACAAACCCTAGCAATATTTTGTGAAAAGTTTGCCGCCTCCATAATTTTTCTGTCCTGCAATCTGCACTCCATAGTTCACACAAATGGAAAGACGTCTCTTGCCAAGCACTGCTAGATCAAGTCATTTCACTGTTCAGTACTCATTTTATCATCTTACAATATGGTAGTGACAAAAACAAACTATTGATTGTAAGATAAAACTAGTCTCCTAGTATGTTACTGTGTTACAGAATATAATCCCTTATACAGGTAAAGAAATAATATGACATGTGCTTCCTCTGCTACTTTTGCAAAGTGACACATGATAAAACAAAAATGTGGGGGACATGGTCAATTTACTTTCAGAAACCTTTTTTAATATCCTTGTATTAAAGGTTCTTGACAATTAAAGTAAGAATGCAGTAGAAACAATGAGCAATATACAACCCAGCCTTGCCTGACCCTGTCGTAATAGACCTATAATGATGAATGTCTCACTAGATAGAAGTGTGTATAATTTAAATTGACTAGGACAATAGGTTACTTCTACATAATAAGTGTAATTCAATAGGTCTTAAAATCTTATTAATGTTAGTCAATAACTTATTTATTAAGATAAAAAGATCACTCTAATTAAAAGAATAAGAAAAAAGACTTCCCAACATGATAGAAGCCATTGCCATCTTTTCATAAACAGCCACAATGAATTAAAGTAACTAGTATTAAAGGGGTACTCCACTGGCCAGCGTTCAGAACCAAATGTTCCGAACCCTGTTTTCGCCCTGCGGGGTCGGCCATGCCCCTTCGTGATAATCACGGCCACATCCCCTCAATGCAAGTCAATGGAAGGGGGCATGACAGCTGTCACGCCCCCTCCCATAGAGTTGCATTGAGGGGCGTGTCTGTGACATCACATGGGGCATGGTCAACACCCGTAGAGCGAAAACAGCGTTTGGAACATTTTATTCCGAACACTGGCCAGTGGAGTACCCCTTCAAAGAGCTCAGTATTCACCACAAAGGATTATAAAAATATAATGTATTACCTAGTTGAATGAACATAATGTGGGCTTCGTAATCGTAAATCTGGGGTGGATGGCACGCTGGACTGAGAATTCCAGTGAGGGAGGTTTCGGATAGGACTATTTTGCAGAGAGTTACTTCCTCCTGCTTCTGAACAGCTGCCTGTGCTAGGAAACCTTTTGTGGTTGCTGCAAGAGAAGTAAGGTATTACTATATTGTTATCTGTAACATGTCATCTAGGCTAGTAAGAACACAGGGACGCACAACCAACAACAGATAAACTATTAATAAAATAATACAAGAAAATATCTATCAAGGTTTTCATAGGCTATATGGATGGCATCACTGTATCACTGATAACCACTATGATCATCAGATCATCCATGTGTCTGGTTGAGGAGGCTGTAGTGTAAGTGGAGTAATGGTTACCTGGAATGACTATGTGAGGATTTTTTTTTCACTTTCTCATAGGGTTCATCTAAGGAAGATTCACTCCACATTTTGGGTTTTATGGGAGATTTGTCATAGTCATTTCTCTGGTAGTGCAACTGTCTAAGTCCATCCAGTGACTGTGGAGGGTGCGGTCTGGCATGTGATGGAGGTCTTGGCGGTAGGCCTTTATGAGGAGACTGCATAGGAGACATGATGCTGGGAGCCTGAGAATCTTCTGGATACAGAAAGAAATAGATATTCAGAAGCATAGCAAGATTGGACATAAAATATTGCATAATGATCTATATTCAATGGCATTAGTGGTATTCAAGATCCATCACAATTATTTACTAAACATAATAAAGCATCAAATCAATAACAAACAAAGCCTAAAATATATTCAGAGCAGAAACTGTTTATTTTAAAGTTACAGTTAAAGTAAATAGTTATTTCATATACAAAACAAATAGGAACAATGTATATTTAAACAGGCAATCCTGTGTTATACTTAAACTAAAAAGGCTATTGGGTGCCTATTATTATGTGCCTGCAAATGCTTATTTTCCAATTTATAAACAGGTGACAGTACATGAGTGGGGGTAGCATGCCGTATTTAGGAAAGTGATGGTAAAATTTAAGAATATCACAGAATTTACCATAAATGGAGAGTTTTGTCAGTAAAGTACACGTTTTAAGGCATAATAGGATTGTTTCTATTGGTACACAAATTTCTATCTTCTGAAAGTACATACCATCCTCAAGAACAAGAGCATCAGAAAGTGAGCTGTCTTCACTGCCGAGGTTAGCTTCTGTAAGGAAAAGGAAGTCATGTCAACTAAACTGTCCAAGGGGTCTATACTATTTACCAAACATATACAATAGTTTTGTATAGGTCATGTCCCTGTACAGTGACTTTCTTGCTCTTTATTTAGATTTCTGCCCCCTATGTTCAGGCTATAACCCCTTAATGACCAAGGACGTAAATGTACGTCCCAGTGTGGCGGTACTTCGCACACCAGGACGTACATTTACACCCTGTACAAGACTGTGAGCATCGGAGCGATGCTTGGGTCATATGCGGCAGGTCCCGGCTTCTGATAGCAGCCGGGGACCCGCTGGTAATGGCCGATATTCGGGATTGCGCGGATGTCTGCCATTAACCCCTCAGATGCCGTGATCAATACAGATCACGGTATCTGCCGCAGCGTTGCTACATTTTATGCTGATCTGATCGCCCGCAGGGATCAGATTGGCTAACATGGCGGACAGAGGTCCTCTTACCTGCCTCTGCTGCCTTCCACGAGTCTTCTGCTCTGGTCTGAGATCGAGCAGACCAGAGCAGAAGATAGCCGATAGCACTGAACAGTATTAGCAATCAAATGATTGCTATAAATAGTCCCCTATGGGGACATAAAAAGTGTCAAAAAAAGTAGTAAAAAAAAATGTGATTTTACCCCCCAAAAAGTGCAAAAAATAAAATAAAATTTAAAAAAGTTATTGGTCATTAAAACGTACTAATTTGGTTGAAAGTTTGCGATTTTTTTTTAAGCGCAACAATAATAGAAAAGTATGTAATCATGGGTATCATTTTAATCATATTGACCCACAGAATAAAGAACACGTCATTGTACCGTAAATTGTACGGCGTGAAAACAAAACCTTCCAAAATTTGAAAAATTGCGGTTTTCTTTTTAATTTCCCCAAACATATAGTATTTTTTTGGTTGCGCCATACATTATATGGTAAAACGAGTGATGTAATTACAACGGACAACTGGTTGCGCAAAAAACAAGCCCTCATACTAGTCTGTGGATGAAAATATAAAATAGGTACGATTTTTAGAAGGCGAGGAGGAAAAAACAAAAAAGCAAAAATAAAATTGGCCTCGTCCTTAAAGTCAAAATGGGTTTGGTCCTTAAGGTGTTAAATAGCAAATATTGATAAGCATTTATCGAATGACTCAATTTATTAGTATATGGACTAGGTAGTGTCTCTCACTCACCGTCTATGATTAAGGATGCCCTCTGTGTAGGCTTCTTTCCAGACTTGATGCGATAGTCATTGATGGAGTTTTCAATCTCCTGAAGTTTCTTTAGTGCATTGAGGTATGAGGTCTTTCTCTGCTTCTTCAGCTTTTTGCTAACATGAGGGTCACTGGCCAACCGACGGGCTGCCTCTGTAATCTGGGACTGAATAGCAAATTCTCTCTCAAGACGTTCCAACTCCACTTCCTAAAACAAAATTCCAAATGTTACTCTACTCAGGTAGTTCATTGTTAGGTCTGGTACCAAGGGGTTTTTAATCTTAAAGGGGTATTCCAGTGAAAAACTTTTTTTTTTTTTTTTTTTTTTTTTTTTTAACTAGTGCAAACTGGTGCCAGAAAGTTAAACAGATTTGTAAATTACTTCTATTAAAAATTCTTAATCCTTCCAGTACTTCTTAGCGGGTGTATACTACAAAGGAAATTCTTTTCTTTTGGGATTTCTTTTCTGACTGACCACAGTGCTCTCTGCTGACACCTCTGTCCATTTTAGTAACTGTCCAGAGCAGCATATGTTTGCTATGAGGATTTTCTCCTGCACTGGACAGTTCCTGACACGGACAGAGGTGTCACCAGAGAGCACTGTGGTCATAACAGAAAAGAAATCCAAAAATAATTTCCTCTGTAGTATACAGCCGCTAATAAGTACTGGAAGGATGAAGATTTAATAGAAGTAATTGACGAATCTGTTTATCTTTCTGGCATCAGTTTATTTAAAAAAATAAAAGTTTTCCACCGGAGTAGCCCTTTAATTTCCCTGAAAAAGAAGATTTTAATGCACCTTATGTTACAAGAGGCCTTACCATCTTATGTAAGTTCATTTAGTGAAATTGCCACCCTGTAAGCTGAACTATTCTTAGACTGCTTGCACATTCATACATCAGTCCAAGTAATGTAACCACAACTCTTATGAATCACACATGGTTTCCTTCATCTCCCTAAGTGAAATAGGGATAAAAGCTCTTTTAATTTCAGGTTATGTCTAAAAAGCATCACAGAGTGCTGAGCACATATATAGGAAAACACCATAAGCCACTTTTTTCTAATTAACCCCTTAAGTGTCATACACGACTTGGAATTCTGACCGTCTTTAAAAGTTAAAGTTTATGTTTTTCCTTTTGCTTAAAGGGGTGCTCCACTGCCCAGCGTCGGAACATTTTATTCCGAATGCTAGGTGTGGGCTGCGGGGGTTGTGACGTAACTGCCACGCCCTCACAATGTCACACCACGCCCCCTCAATGTAAGTCTATTGGAGGGGACATGACCACACCTCCCATAGACTTACATTGAGAATGCGTGACATGACGCCACGAGGGGGTGTTGCTATGGCGTCACGACCCCTGCACGCTGGGGCAGTGGAGTACCCCTTTAAAGCCGAAAGCAATGTGCATAATCAAAGAATATAAAACAGCCGAAAATAATCTACCCACGTATAATAATACTTTAGATTTATGTGCTTACATAGAAGCAACTATTTAACATTTCTACTAAAAGAACCCACTTGAAACCCTTATACAGCACTTTGAAAACTCCTTTGGGCAATAACTGAATAGTCTATAGCATTCCCCACATGTATTCTTGTCAAAGGTAACATCTCAGTCATTTGCATGATTCTCTAGCCCCAGGCATCGTTTCCCTACCGTAACGTACGTAGATTGTTGTATTATGTGAAGTTTTCCCTGAGCGATTAGAGGGAACATAACATATTTTTGTCTCAACTTAGTTTTAATGGTCATTGTAAAGAATGGAAATAATAAGTTTCTGCAGTTTTGTATAATATTATTTCTATATTTAATAGTACTAGGGACATAGGTGGATCCTGGTTCTATCTGCAATCTGTCTGGTCTATAAATCTGATTAAATAGTATAATGCTCAGGAAACCAAACAATAGCAATGATGTCTGGAGGCTCATAAGTCACTGCAGACAATGGTCTTCTTGCACATTCCTGTCCTAAAAGCTGCTTAAGTTGTTTTTCCAGCCAGGGTTCAGTTCACTGACCCAGAGAATGGTGGAAGGAGGAGATGGGTTGAAATTCCTATGATAAACCAGCATAAAGTGGATCTCCATATGACTAACCCCATTGAAGCAAAGGTAATGCATTTTAATGTTCTTGGTCAGAGACACGCTTATAGTTTATGGCACTTTACGATATAATGAAAGTACAACAAAGCGCTGATGCTTGTATTCTGATTCACAGGCTAGTTTTAGTTGAAACAGCTACAGAATGACTTGCTACATCGCTACAGAATGACTCAGTGTCAAGAACATGGGGCTAGCATCTGATTTAGTGGGTGGCTGACAAAAGACAAAGTATTCTTTACACTACAATAGTAAATCCTCATAGCTGGTAATATGAGACAATCACAGCTGTGTTACACTATAACCCGGCACTGAGTGTCCACAGATCTAATACAAAACCCACCCATGACATGGATAAACACACATCCTCTGACATTCCTAAACTTCTGAAAGTCTCGTCTTTTTGTTACTTTGGGCACATCCATCTATAAATAAATACTGAACCACAGTATTGTGTACGATAGAACATTCCCAAGTCACTGCATTCATAAATAAGTGGAAAACCAACCTGAAGGCAGTAGGTAACTTAGCATGATGTATAAAAAGAATATGTTAGATACATAATTGTAGTGCATTTATGGAGGAAAAATCTCTCATTTCCAATCAAATTTGGTAAAATATAGGGCAATACAATAGCTTAAAGGGGTATTCCAAGAAAAAACTTTTTTTGATATATCAACTGGCTCCAGAAAGATAAACAGATTTGTAAATCACTTCTATTAAACAATCTTAATCCTTCTAATAATTATCAGCCGCTGAAGTTGAGTTGTTCTTTTCTGTCTGGCAACAGTGCTCTCTGCTGACATCGCTACATGTCTCAGGAACTGCACAGAGTAGAAGAGGTTTGCTATGGGGATTTGATTCTACTCTGGACAGTTCCAGAGACAGGTGTAATCAGAGAGCACTTAGACAGGAAAGAACAACTCAACTTCAGCAGCTCATAAGTACTGAAAGGATTAAGATTTTTTAATAGAAGTAATTTACAAATCTGTTTAAATTTCTGGAGCCAGTTTATATATAAAAACAAGTTTTTTTTCCTGGATAACCCCTTTAAGGTCAACAATTGGATGTGCTATAACTCTTTATCTGTCAAATATTACAATCCTATTATCTGTTATCTTTGCCATAATACTCATATTCTAACCATTCCTTTATAGCACAACTTTACTTTGATGTGACAGAAAGGACTTTGGGCCCCCCGAGCCCCTATTATGGTGTATACATCCAATTGGAAATGCATTATACTTGGGCAGATGTGACTAGACTCACCTCTCCTTTTACATGTAGTTTTTGTTCATCCAGTTTGAATGAGGTTCCTATTCGCCGTCGAACAGTAGGTGGTTCTTCTCCTGGATCTAATGGGTACTCTCTTGGCAGTTTGCCTGTAAGTTCCTACAAAGTAAATATGGAATCAATATCAATTAATTCTTAAGAGTAAGCCAATTTAAAAGTAGTCTAAAACAGACTAGACAATTGTAAAGATGTGCGAGATTTTCAAAAAGCATGAGTCACTGTTAAAAATCTGGTGCACTTCTAAAATGTCTAATCTAAGTTAAAACTGGACTAGACAGTTTACCTCCCCCCATTGGATTGTAGTTGTCTTCAAACTACCCCAATGAACACATGGATTACTGAACATATGACCATTAACACTTCCAGAATATCATACACTATATGATATACATGTGTTGTGTGCACTATTTTCAACAATAATCCGATATATACTGAAAACTAAAGCCATACTTTGACTGAGAGCACTTTTTCTTCCAGACACTCTCAATGCACAAAGTAAATCTCATCGGTAATGATAATAACATCCCTTTAGCCAAATTCTTGTCACTCTTCATCAAATGCTTCTGTTTAGCTTTCCTCCCACACTGCCATAGCATTCTCACAGGAAATGATTATGATTCCTGACATTCTTTGCAAGAATAAGGAGGATGAGAGAAACTCTAACAAGCACTAAGTAATGAGGTGTGTGATTCACGGGCTCTACCCCACTACCAAGGCAAGTTCTAGACCTTGACCATTAAAAGCACTGCAATGTTTTTACACCATATAATCTTCCTGGGAGCGAGTGCTGTTCACTATTCGGAGTCACCAGAAACCGGATCCCCACACCAACGCTTTCATGCCCAGGTCTATTTCCTCCACATCAGAAGCATGTAGTCATACTAAATAATTACAACCCCTGTAAACTAATACAGAGTTATTTCTACTGGGCATGGAGCAAAGAAAGTCCTAAACACCACATCTACATTAGACATGCTTACTTTTTACATTCATAAGTATGTTCACACCAGTTAAAGGGGCTTTCTCATCTTGCAAAGATATCTCCTATCCACATGGGTTGGTTATCCCCTGTCCAGGGTTTAGAACCCTGCAATCTCAAAAATGGGGTAATGTCTGGTTAGAATGAAGCAGTGGGTTGCGCATGCATACCACAGCTCCATTCATTCTCTACGGGAGCTACAGAGGCAATCAAACACTGTACTCTGGCAGCTCCAATACAGAATGAATAGATGGTGCTCACGTGCAACCCGCTGCTTCATTCTTGTGGGAGACTCTGGTCCCCATTCTTGAGATCGTGCTGGGCGCCAATGGTTGCCAGTGCCACATAGAACTTTGCAAAATTAAATTAAAAAAGGAAATTTGGCATGTCCTAGTGACATGTTAAAAGTTTTAATCGACAGGGGAGCGTTTAGACCTCTGCCGATCAGGAGAACAAGCCGGGAGATCTCCACTTCAAGCTTTGTGTCACGTGATCAAGATATTACATTCCGAGTGTGAATTACATTTTGATCACGTGACACAGAGCTGGGACAGAATGCACTAAGTGTGAGCTTCTGATCGGTTGAGGTATGAACACACAGACCCTCACAGATCAAAACTTTTGACGTGTTGCTAGGACATGTCAAGGGTTTTTCCAAACAACAGTGGCCATTTAAGTTGCCTACACCATGTGTATATGTGGTAAAACCAGCAAAAAAGGTATTCTGACACATATCGCAACCTGCCCTTAGGGGTGAGTAAACCAAACATAGTGCTTTATTTGTGTGACAGAAAAGCATGGTAGACTGAAGGTCCCTATACACGTAAGTCAAAAATCAGCCAATCTCACAGTCTTCAAGGAATGCTTGACTGTCTAAAGTGTGTGGCGGCCAATGGACTCTCCCATGACAGATGATATTGAAAGAGAGGGGTCAAATAGGTTTGATTTCAACTGCCCGGTGATTTTTTCTTGAAGAGATAAGTTGCCACCAGAGCTATCTGGCAGCTGCTTACCCCTCTCTCCATTGAGAAAGCATGAATGTTCGGCTTTGCAAAATGTTCCTGTATTTTGGGAGATCTAAAGAGATAGCTGTTGCCTGAATGTTTGTCCATCAGCTATTAAAGGTGTGTGGCAACCTTCAGCTATTACATCCCACAAATAATTCATGTATCATGGTAAAGCAGGCCAGACGTACTCGCAAATGGGCTACATTTGGTACACCACAATAGATGTCGGATTTCCTTTTTTGCTCCGATCCAGGGACCCAATACAAAATCTGTATCGGAGCTTCAGTCACATATAATAACATCATACTTAAAATACTTATATATCTCTAATTTTACCATAGTGCACTTAGACCCCTTGACATCAGGGCAAAATCTGCAACTTCTATACCAAAGTCTCTGGGGGGGAAACTTATAATAAGAGATATTCAAAAACTCATTAATAGGCCATCAGTTATATCTACTTTACTAAAGGTTTACTGTACATCACAGTGGCAGAAGCCCAATGTGGAAATAATATACAGTATCTGAAGTGAATAATATCCAGCATCTGTCCCCATGCTATCCCACCCATAACAGAGGAAAAGATGGTAGCTAAGTACCGCTTCACGTAGACAAATTTTCTTCAGCTCCTCCAGTCGCTGCCGTAGTGTCTCCTCCAGAGCTTCCTGCCTGGATTTCAGTGCAGCCAGCATGTCTTTCTTGGCAGACTGTGAACTGTCGGACTCCTGGGAACCTGTCAACAAATAAATGATTTCACTACAACCAGCTGACAACAGCCTGTACATCTGGAGCATTCATTGAGAAACCTACAGCTTCTCATGTGTGCACAACGTGGGATACAGCATAGCGGACAAGATTCTCCATGCATGATCATATGCTTGTTTCAGTCCTGAATAACAGAAAGCACCTGGTGTATTATTTATGGCGCGTTTAACACTTCCTTCTGTAACATGGTGTGGGAATAACTGGTTATTCAATTAACAAGCAATGTAACAGTATAATAACTAGATGACTGGATGGGTAAGAAACATATCTTTACTTCAAGGGCGTAACTATAGGGGGTGCAGAGGTAGCAGCTGCACTGGTGCCTTAGGGGGCCCAAAGCACATTATCCCCAGAAGACACCAGTATTATATTTGGCATGTGGGGCCCTGATTTTGCATCAGGGGCCCAGAAGCTACCACTTATGCCTCAACGTTACTTTATTCAGTTTTATTAGCACACAGTGCTGGAAACAGCATTGACCTAAATTACAACCACCCATTGAGCATCCAGTTACATTACACATTCCATGGGGTACTGAAGCAGCACTTGTTGCCAGTTTTGCTATTCAGATAATCATAAAGAACACCAGATCCACAGCAAACTCGATAAAATGTTGTGAAAACTCTTGAGAAACAACAGGTGTTTGCATCAATACATGGTGCATGCCCTTACATGTACATAAAGATTAATTTCAGGTCTTTACAACAACCACACCAAAGTATCTGATAAATGTGAAAAATCAAGATTTTTTTCTCTCTGAAGTAATATACTGGAAGGTCACCACAAGTTAGTTATGCAGACTTCATATCAACTGAATAGTTGTCATGCTGTAACATGCAGGAGCCGCAAGCCATAGAACAACCTGTTCACTTTCACTCCTCGTGCCCACGCCTGTCTTTTGTAATGTATGGTCAAAAGAATTGATCTCCTTGAAAGTATGTTCTGGCCCAGGGGTTGGAGAGGGTTTATGGGTGGCTCAAATGCTTTTGGGAAAGGCTTGCCACTACATACTGGTTGACTTTTTCTGTAGCACTATGGATGTTTTTATGCACTTGGACTTTCAAATGAAGAACAAACTACAAAAAAGAACCCTAGCAGAGTTTTGGAGGTGACATTGACCCCCTGCCAACATTTAAGTGAAAAAGTCACTCTAATGTGTATGGGAGCCTTGGACTCTCTCCCTACGGATATCATGGGACCAAAGGATTGGGCATGTTGGAGATCAGCAATTATCCTTTACAATATGCCCTACAGGCATGCTTTCAGTGGTGAGTATGATTGCAGAATTAAAAGGGGTACTCCACATGTCAGCGATCCGAACTCTGCTTTTGGGCAGTGGGGTTGGCCACGCCCCTTGTGGCCATGTCCCCTCAATGCAAGTCTATGGGAGGGGGCGTGACGGCCGTCACGCACCCTCCCATAGACTTGCATTGCAGGGGTGTGGCCGTGATGTCACAAGAGGCATGGCCGACCCCGCAGCGTGAAAACAGCATTACTTCTGAACGCTGGCCAGAGGAGTACCCCTTTATAATGTTGTCCATAATATAGGGGGGAAAAAACTTAACTTCCTAAAAAAATTAAAGAATCACAAAAAGTCACAGAAAAAAAGGAAAGGTAGCCGGCACTGCAAACATGCATACACTATAGATGTTGATACACTAAGGATGTATTATTTAGACCGCTGAAGGAATGGGAAATTCCAGGTGGCGCTCTCGTAGAAAACAAAGTCCATGGAAATATGAATAAGTACAGTGTGTGTAACGGAGCACTCACCCGATGTGCTGGAATTCCAATGGCGGTACAGCAGTCCTCTTTGGACCGAAGCAGGGAGGCAGTCGGGGGAGTTCAGATGCTGGCCACGGACCGTATCATGCCGCTCTGCGCTCAGGAGTGCGGCCTGACAAAGCGCCAAGTGGCGGGATAGGGTCTGTGGCCAGTGTCTGAACTCCCCTGGTTCCATCTACCGCCTCCCCGCTTTGGTCCAAAAAGGACTTCTGTACTGTCATTGGAATTCCAGCACATCGGGTGAGTGCTCCGTTACACACACTGTACTTCTTCATACATCTTATAATAGCTCATATGAAAGAATCCTAGTCTGGTAACTGTACAAAACAAAAAACAGATCAGGTCTATAGACACAAGGGAAGGATTTAGGCTAGCATAACAACGTGTTACAAACCAATCCCACAATAACACTTGTAATCTAATCAATGTAAATATGTTCTGCAATGCACTTGGATATATGAAAGAAGTTACTAGGCCTAAAGTACAACAGATAAAACTGTTAATAGCACAAACAGAAGAAAAAAAAAGCTAGTTCCCACTGGTTCATAACCTTCTAGATCCGCTGGTCTTCTGCCAAGTTCTCCAGACATCTGTTAAGTCCACACCACCATATCATCACTTGCAGATATACTAGTGCTACAACTCATACTCATGCCAGGAAGAGCTATTTATTGCATAGTAATCTGTCACCAGTCGAGGTTTGGACAAATTGAATGGAGACATTACATTGTTGAGATTATCTCCATGAGATGAGGAAAACAAGACGTGTGATTTCATGTCATCGCTTTGTGATGCTTCTAGTTATTTTGAGACCTTTTCTAATGGAATAATCTGAAGGGTATTCACAACTTTGGAAAAATGACAATGTACAAGATTGTCTGAAGGATCATATGCACAGTCACAACAGTCTCTACATGGTACCATCATAACAGAGCTCACACGCCAACATTACCTATATGCCTATGACTTTTTTTTTGTGTACCTGTCAATTAAAAAATAAAAAATTCACATCAAAGAGAGACAGGTCAAAAGTTTTAATCTTACGGGGTCTGGATGTTCAGACTGCAACCAATTAGTACAATGAGCAGGAGACAAGTACGCGGCTGGCCAAGATAATCCCATAGACTTACATTGTAAATTTGTCTCGCTTAGCACACTCTTGTACGGACTCATTCTAGTGATCGGTTGGGATCTGGACACTCAACTGATCAAATCTTTTCACGTGTCACTACAACATGTCAAAAGTTTTTTAAATTCACAGTGCCCATTTAATTCCTGAGCCAAGAAGCTATGTTCTATCTTATGAATAACACAAAATTGCCCCAGGGACAGATCAGTAATCACTATTTAATATCCAACACAATAACCCAGGGCCATAGCAAAAAGATCACAATATGGGAACCCCCCCCCCCCTAAAAGAAAACTTTTATTGACCTATTAAAAAAGTATCATCAGTGACATTAACCAAAAAATTTTAAATTCATATGGTTGGCACTAAATAATAGTTGCCTGTTTGCACTTTAAAACTTTTTGATGTAATAATACCATAATTGTACTACCTGTAGTAGTGCCAACAACATAGGCTATGTAACGTGCCTTCTTCTACATGTTTCAGCGGTCACCCGCCATCTTCAGGAGGAATTATGGGCATGCATGTACCAAAATGGCTGTAGGGGATATTTATATGTTCCAATTGATGACCCGATAACCAAGCGCCTTATAATCATCCAATCTCATGAAAGTGTGTAATACAACCAATTGCCATGGTTAAAACTTTCTAAATGGAATCTCCCCTCCTATCAGATCATTCCTACCTGTGCCGTTTCTTAGACTCTATGCGTGATGTAACACGATGCGCCGGTCAGATGCGTGCTCAATAACGATGTAGTATGATGCGCCGATCTTGCAGTGTAAAAAGAAGAAACACATGACCAAGACGAGTCACGTGATGTTTTTATCAGTCACATGAAGTCTCGCGCATGCGGGTGGACTTCATTGTTTGTAGGCCCAAATGAACACAGAGGCTATCATTATAGCAACAATAAACTAAATAAACAAAAAAAAATGTTTTAAAATGTATAATGTGTGTATAAATATTAGTTCGAATGTGATGATGCAAACTGTTATGTGAATTAGAAGATTTTTAAATAGTTGTATAATGATAAAAGTGCAAAAAATGAAATAATGTAAGTGATAATACACCTTACGTGTTCACGTGTTTCTTCTGTTTACACCAGAAGATCAGTGTATTATACTACATCATTATTAAGCGCGCATCTTATTAGCGCAGCCTGTTACATCATGTATAGAGTCTAAGAAACGGCACAGGTAGAAACAATCTGATATGAGGAGAGATTCCATTTAGGAAGTTTTAACCATCGCTATTGGTTTTATTATACAGGCGCTTGGTTATCGGGTCATCAATTGGAACATATAAATATCCCCTGCAGCCTGCATGCCCATAATTCCTCCTGAAGATGGCGTGTGACCGCTGAAACATGTAGAGGGGGGCACCTTTCTGTGGTTTTAACATAACCCATGTTGTTGGCACTACTACTTTATAACTTTTGATGTAATAATACCATAATTGTACTATTATTTAGTGCCAACCACATAAGTTTAAACATTTTTGGTTAGTGTTACTGATGACACTTCTTTTAATGGGTCAATAAAAGTCATCTTTTAGGGGGAGGGGCTTCCCATATAGGTTGTACAGACTTTTCTATCAGGAAGTTCCTGCTTTCAAGGCTGTATTGTGCTTTGTACAAAGTGACCCATTGGCAAAGGATGGGCATGACTCACCAGTTACCACACAGGATGAGTTGGGAGACCCCATTGTCTGCGCCCACATAATCCTGCAGGCAAACTTACTGACAAAATGACCACCACATTACACTATCCATAATACTTGATGGTCACCTTGTCTGTACACGTAGTCTGATCCTAAGCAATGTAACATTGTAAGTGCATACTTCTATAGTAAAAACAGTATTATAAACAAAGTAGCATCATTCCGCCAACACTGTCAAATGCTTTACTAATATAACACTCTGGTTAGATGTTGATATTGTATGTTTTCTTTTTGAAAATGAAAATAAACAGTTATATATAAAAAAAAACTCTCATACATTATATTCTCATAAATATCATGGGACCATTCACTACTGTCCAATGGAACTAGTTATTGTAAAAACAGCAAAATATTGACTGTGATAGCTAGTACATAATTTTTTCTAAATTATAATAAAAAGCATTGTCTTTAGAAATCTGGGAAACATGGAAGCCTCAAAGCAGAGGAACAAGAACAATCACCCATTTCACCAGGCACAAAGAAGCCAGTCTCCTGGGTCTAGACCTCAGCAAAATAATATAATAGAAAGATTCACAATAACATGCACACAAAAGTTTATGGCTTCCCAGCAGAGTTATAGTAATAATAAACCTTTACAATACAAATATTTGGAACCATATATAAAAAAAGCAGGTATGAGATGACAACACTAGATTACAAAGAAAACTCCCTTTCACTGAAAATCTATCTGGAAAAACAAGCCAGATGTTGCAGTATTTCAGTACAACAGATAGGATATCCTAATAGACCAGACAACACGTTCTCTCTTTTGGAAACCCTGGGGAGCTCATCACAGGATACACACATGTTCACATCCGTCTAGATGAGGTCTCTTCATTGACGGAGATGCAGTATATCCACTTTCAATTGAAAGCATTAGCGGGAGTACATTTATCATAGTCTCATGGGTCCTTCAGTGGTCTGGGGGCATTTAAGTATACCGATGAGTTTACATGTAGTATTTTGGTCAGTATTTTTAGCCAAAACCAAAAGCTGGCCCAAAACACATAGAAAGGTGCAAA
The DNA here is from genome assembly GCF_029499605.1 of Hyla sarda. NCBI lineage: Eukaryota > Metazoa > Chordata > Amphibia > Anura > Hylidae > Hyla > Hyla sarda. The sequence goes on from NC_079192.1 coordinate 205,624,447, forward strand.
TGTTCCGTGCCGTACATTATCATGCTTGTGCATGTTTGTTCAATATATCATATCTATCCGAAATCTGAGAGACATTTTATATAAATAACACCACTGTTCCTGCAACAGACTTGTCCTTATGTGTTTCAATTTATATATTAAGCTACATATTTGTAATAACTGCATGTACTTGCTCCACTTGTTTTGCATGGGCCATTTGGCTGAGATTTGGATGTGTCACATGTCTGTTACACTTCAGATTAAAGCAGGAAGGGAAACATCTGTGTTTAAACACAAATGGTCAAAGATGACAGACATATGCACAAATCATGTTTGACACACAATTCCTATTTATACAATTGTATCACAGATTTCAGCTTGCTAGTGGCAGAAGGAAAAAAAAGCTTTGTAGTTACAATCGTAAAAGCATGCATAACAATTGGTGGAAATGTCTACTGTGAATGATAAACAGCAATGAAGTTGAAAAACAAAAACATGCCTACACCCCTGTGTTATGCGTTACAGGGTTAGGACCCGTGAATATCCCTATAAAAAAAGGAGATGGATTATAAACCAGTGTAACTGGTACTATATGCGGCAAAAGTGTCGAAAGACCGGTCCGACTTGGCAATTTTTTTAGTCAGTGCCAGGGTCTATAAACATTTCCTTCTATGGGTGATTGACTAGAGTAATTTTTTCCATAGGAAGCCAATAAACCTTTTAACATGTTTTTTTGGAGTGTGCCAGGAAATGGAGTACCTGGAGGAAACAAGGGGAGAACTTGTTGTCCTTAGTTGGATTCAAACCAAAGAACCCAGTGTTGGAAGGAAGGTAACAATGCTAATCACTGAGCAACATGATCTACGAACACCATGTAAAAGATTTTATATATATTGTATTTATTTGTATATACACACATATACACACACACACACTTTTTTTTATGTCTTTCTATTACTGCATGCCAACATTTGCTCTTATTCTATGTGGGAAAGCAGTAAAATAAGTCAATTGACCAAAGAAAACATACACACAAAAACAAACATACATTTTACTACCAATAGATTACCTTGTTAGATATAAACCCAACACACAAGTGCAATAAACCTAATATCTAGGCTAACATATCACCCAAGGTATGGGTCAGCTGTCACAACACAGATGTGTAGAGATGTATGGTGCTGTATTACAGTAGTGACAACTGACTGCGTTACAAAGCAAACATAGTTGGGTCAGCGACTCCAGAGAGAACACTCTTACCTGATGACAACAGGCTTCCACTGCTTCCACTGATGATTTTCCCTTTACTTCCCATGTTTGCAAGTTTTGAAGTCTTCAAGGTTCCAGTCTCTGTTAAGTCTATTGCAATTTCACTCAGGCTTCTTGCAGCATGTATTTTGGACTGTGGGATAAGACAATACATCCTATTATTGCTCTAGCTTTTGTTTGGACATGAAACTTTTTATTTCTTACACAAATATGTCAGTTTCTAAAAGGATTATGACAGGACACATTCAATACAACCAGTAGCTCTGGTATTAGAAAAAAAAAAAAAAATCTTTGAACATGCCTGGGCAGACATGGCTATAAATACAGGCACAACTAACTCTCAGCACACAGATTCTTCAATATACGGTAAGTACGCTCTCACAAATAGTACTTATTTAGGAAGTTCTCTATTTAAATAGTAGTTGTATTAATATGCCATAAGAGATAGATATAGGTTTGGTTTAAAATGATTTGATCAGAAACAATTTATCTTTGTTTTAAAGACCTGAGAAACCTGATGTAGGAATAGGCTTGGATATGTTGAAAACACAGCTGTTGTGTAGGTTATCCTTAAGGTGCTTATACAAATTAAAGGGGTAATCCAGCACTTAAAGAAATGAATATAATGCTGTGGAAAAATAGAAAAAAAAAAACCCAAAACATACTTATGTCATGCACTTAAGAGTAGGACTTGTCTGCTTAGTCAGTCACTGGGCAAGACAGGACGCTACTGCAGCCCGTGACTGGCTGAACGGGAAGGCCCTGTTCTGAGCGCTTGTCTTGGAAGCAGGCCGAAGAGATGAGCAGTGGGGGACTCGAAGCGGAAGAATGGGAGCTACAGTGGGACCAACAAGAGGCCACAGGTAGGTATATAGTTTTTTTCTATTTTTCAACTGCCCCAGAATTATATTAAAAAATTTTAAGCACCGGAATATTCTCTCAAAGAAGATGACGTTTTTAACCAAAACTATAAATTGTTGAAATCTAATATCTAGGTGAAATCTAATAGCATACAATTGTTTTATCCAGCTGATGACAAGTTGTCATCATCTGAAATGTGGTTATGCTTGAAATTTATGGCCGATTTCATTAATGTGGTACTCTGCCCCTAGACATCTTATCCCCTATCAAAAGGATACGGGATAAGATGTCTGATCACGGGGGTCCAGCTGCTGGGGACCCCTGTGATCTCCCTGCTGCACCCTGTGTTTGTTTAGAGCATCGGGTGCAGCGCCGGAGGCTCGTGACATCACGGCCACACACCCTCAATGCAGGTCTATGGGAGGGGGAGAGAGGGCCATCACGCCCGCCCAACCATAGACTTGCATTGAGGGGTCATGGCCAGGACGTCACGAACATCCGCCCCACATCACCAGTCATCCAGCATGGAGCAAAGTTCGCTCCATGCACCGGATGTCTGGGGTTCCGTAGCCAAGATAGTAGGGGTCCCCAGTGGCGGGACTCCCGCAATTAGACATCCTTTCCCCTATCATTTGGATAGGGGATAAGATGTCTAGGGGCTGAGTACCCCTTTAAGAAAAAAATCTCTCGCCCATGAACAACCTTTCAGGAAAGAATATTCTCAGAATCTTCCCAGAGAGATCTCTTGTCCTTCACCCAGTGGCATTGATGATGTATGGCCAGTTAAAAATGGAAAACTGTAAATGCCAATGTGGACTAAAACATGTTCGACTGTATCTGAGAAACAGTTATTCTTTAGACAATGATTCATTCTTCAGTTGTTCAACCATCCACCTACTTCTATCTAATGTGTATGGCCACCTTTTAGATTTTGTAAAGTTCAAAGCTGACCGCACAGAATGTTTTGGGTTAGTATCCTACAAAGTTTTTTGGCCCTGAACCAAAATCTCCGGAACTGAGGTGGCAAGACTGCATTGTGCCTCTGTACATAAACATGCTTCCTATAAAGAGATCAGTGTGTACAGGGCATCCATATTTATTACTGAATGGGTGTATGTGTATAAGCTCAGCACAACTTGTGGAATCATAAGAACAAAACTGCTGATTTTATAAGAGGACTTCCTGAAAAATGAGGAAGTACAGTAAATGTAAGAGTTTCCCACTTCATGCATTTCTGACACCCACATGCTATCAGTGTGATGGATTGCTCAAGGATGAACTAGTCACATCTTTGACATGTCATCACTCCCCATACCCTCTATTCAAAGAAATGCCTGCAAGCAACTCTGAAAACTTTGAAGTGGTTCTTGGTTAAACCCCAGGCCTCAAATTCTAGGGCATTCATACAGTTCACATCATTCACTAGCTCGAAAATTTCCTATGGTTTCTGGGACTTATTAAACCGATCTGGATAGAATGTATCAAATCATACAAAATGTTATTTAACAAAATCATATATAACTCGTACAATAGCAAAGTATTGGCACCTTTTTATTTGTACTTGTTTTTTTGGTGCACTGTACCCAAAGATGCTGCCATATCAGGCCAATACATAGTGTGCTGGAAGCAAGTTTCGAAATCAGCTCCCCCTTCTCAAAAATCTATTTAATATATGGTCCTCAGATAGGGGACGTATCAGATATTAAACTGATAAGAACAGATACTACACTTGATCTTAGCCAAAAGGCCGAGAAGCGATTTTAATTGTTCTTAACTGCACTTGAGATTTTTGGCTTTTCATCCATTCAAGTAGAGCGACACACATGTGATGTACTACATCCTACTAACTATAGGGATCTGATGAGGATACACATTGTTCCAGAAAAATGGGATAACAAAATCATTTTGAAAGAACATTAGCTTTGGGCGTCTAAAACATTGGCACAATACCAATGGATTTCAGGGGACATCTTGCCATGTTCCAACATAAAACATGTCTGCTAGATGCAAGTATGAAATGTGTGCTAGGTGTGTGTACAGTGAATAAAACAGGACACGTCACTGCAATGTTAAACTAGTGTTCATTCTTCTTCACCTCACTTGAAATGCTTTACATTACAATTTCATAAAATGCAAGGTGAAGTATATTATTTGACGTTTCCAGTAAATAGCAGACAAGAACAAGTAAGTGGCAGCTTGACATAACTGGAATTGTTCTGTGATTGAATGTCAGCTATTGCTCTTAGCACTGGTATTCTATTACCAGAGAATGCATATGACTTGCCGCCTACGTGTGCTCGTAGCATGGCAATCGACTGACACCTATGCTTGACTTCAATAATGTTTATTCCTATGAACATCATGCCTCATCTCAAAATAATGCAATAGTGCCACTCAACCTTTATGCAGTTGACTAGTAAAAAATAAATAAAATAAGAGAATGCCATTAGAATGTCGCAGGGAAAAGGGTTCTATAAATAATCCATGCGAAAGAAAGTAATGCGGAGCACTCACCAGGGTCTTCATTCAGATGCTTCTTTATTGTTCGTCAGAACATTCGGGGTGAAACATGCAGGGGAGCAGATGGACAGGACGTGGGGGAACCCCAGCATCCTGTCCATCTGCTTCCCTGCATGTCTTACCCTGAATGTTCTGACGAACAATAAAGAAGCATCTGAATGAAGACCCTGGTGAGTGCTCCGCATTACTTTCTTTCGCATTGTATATATATACTCTTATACCTACTAGCGTGTCAGCTCCTAAGGGAATCAGTGAAGCTTCCAGGGGCTGTGTCTGAATTGTATCCAATGTCCACCTACGAAGCGGAGGTATACCTAGTGGTGCCGAGTACTTTTTTTTTTTTAGTGAGTTCTATAAATAATGTTCCCATGGGGTCAAGAAATGACAGGAAACATTTAGAAGAGCCATAACCCAATGTAACGATATTGACTGATTGTTAATGGATTCCATCATCTCAAAGATGTCGCTTGAAAGATTGATCTATTTGACCTTATGATTATCATATTGTTGTCTCATGATATCATGGCTCCTAGACAGGAAACCCCCACAACTCTACTATAAACCACTGCATGAGTCACTTACCTTGCTTTGTTTCCTATCCAGATAGAATTGGTGTTGGCTAATGGCCATAGCCCAGATAGACTTTATGAGAGCAGCACATGCATACCACGTGTGTACAGCGATCCCTCCATGTCCAAATGTCCTCCTGGTAACAGATGCCCTGCACATAGAGAAATGAGCTGTGATTTCCCCTGGACACATCAGAAAGACATCAGAGCAGGAAGTATAAATCAGTTTACAACTGTGCTGAAGAAAAACAGCTTACATCCTGCAGCCATGACAGCTACATAATCACATTGGTCACTGGCTCCCATTAACCCCTATTCATCTGAGCATCAAGTCCAATGAAATATATGAAAATCTTTATCCTCTACATAATGCATAAATAGGATTGTTGTACAATCTAACATAAAACCAATCAGTTGTGCCAACTGTTTGTAGATACATCTAACCAATAAATGTGATTAGAAATGTAAGTGTGCATGTAATATTCTATATTAATATCATTGTGCCATACACTACAGGACTCAGTGCCCCATTGTGGTAGGCAAAACACATGATAAACGCTTTGACTATCAGCTGCCTGGAAACACTAAGGATTTGCTGTCAGCACTGAAATGAGACAGTATTCACATTGTTACATGCACACAAATAGGCATGGATAGAAAAAGATAGAGACATTGTTGCCCATGAAATGAATAGCTGGCAAAACAAATCCATGTGGCCCAGGGAGAACAGACTGAATTATTATTATATATATATATATATATATATATATATATATATATATATATACACACACACACACACATACACCTAAACGACAAGAAAACACAGGTCTAAATAAGAGTGACTCAGATATGGGCATCTATTGGGGCTACAAGTTCTAGCACACCTTTACATCCACAATACATCTATATAGAAACCACCCCTTTCATGGGATTCTGAGCACTAGACATTTAGCTGACATTCTGTAGAAGTGATTGCGGCATTATGTCTAATAATTGTAGACAAAGCTTACTAATGACTGTCTAATCTCTTGTAAAGGAACAGGTTATTTTAGAAAGCATGTAAATATGACAGGGTTTCACAAATTTCAGCCAGACCGGCCTCAGGGTGAAATGAAACCAGGTGTAGACTGCCATATAATAGAGAATACATGAGCTGGACGTGACTTAGCAGAAATGGGGACTACAGCCAAACAGCTCAGCACAACTTAGCTGTTGTCAATGTAAACCTGCTTTATCATCACTTGTAAAATGGAGCGATAACAGACGGTCAGTACAATCCAAGCCAACTCATATTTACTGTGACCTACTTGTTACATCAATTAAAACTAGGATCATTTTATTCCAACTATTTTCTCATTTAGCTTATAGGTTTAATGGTACATGCACACAATGGATTTTTTCTTTGGAAATATTAGTTGCGGACTTCGACAGCAGAAATCCAAGGCAGATAGACAATCCAACCTCTGGATTTGCATGGTGACCTGTCATGGTTTTGGAAGCAAACTGGCCCAGTTCAATAGGACAAATCCACATGTGGCTAGTGTTGCCCCATGTTGGGGTCGTGTTGCCCCATGTTGGGGTCGTGTTGTCCCATGTTGGCTAGAATAGCACAGTCATCAGGCTCTTCTTGTCTCATGTAGTCACACATGAAATATTTTTTTGCATAAAGTTCTGTGACTGAAAATTAGTTCCTTAATATCTGTATTTTGTTTTGCTACAGCATGCATGTGGATTTCTACAAGTCCTATTGAGATGAATGGGACAACCACAGACATTTCTACAACAGATCTGCTTCATCTGAACATACCTTTAGGACTGGAGGTTGGGGACAATACAAACATGACAGGAAAAACTGATTCTTCAGGTTTTATAGAATACCTCTTTAACTACGTACTGTGGTGAGTATTTATAAATGCTTGTGCCAGTATCTATCCCCATTTAGCATGTACTGAATTTGGCCCAGGTTTAAATAAATAAACAAAAATAAGTAAATGAATAAAGCCCTTTATGACTACGTTTACACTAGAAATGTAGTATGTCACCCATAGATTATGAATAAGTTCCTATAATGCATTATCAGCAATAGTTCACTAGTGTTATTTTACTTCTGGAAATTGCCATTGCAGCAAACATGGTGCTTTTCTTCTAGGCAGCAAAAAGTAAAGCAGTGGCTTTAAACAAAGAAAGTCAGGTTTATATAGGTCAATAGCACAGACGCTACATGTGATTACACCTTAGAATCACTAGTATGCCATAATAAAAAGGAACAATGCCGTATAATAAATCCCTGAGACTATCTGGGTCATAAAATCGTTGTTGTTTTACCTGACAGCTAATTAAAATGTGAGAAGCTGGGAGGTGTCGAATCCAGCCCTGTTCACAATGCATTACTAAGTAACTTTTACTACAGGAGCAGAGGTTACGTGCTGTGCAGTCCCCACTACTGATCAATCACGCCACTTTGTTTGCTATAGCAAAAACTATGTCAACAAAGATATTTATGGACACATTCCTATGGCAAGTCCAATTGTACATAGAATTCTAAAAAAAAAAGTGTCCCATAGAATCACATGGCATATACCAACCGGTCACTTCTGCATCTATCCTTCCCCTTGCCTTAAATTCCTAAGTCATGCATCTAGTCATAAACAAACTACATGCGTTAGGACAGAAAGTGCAAAGACTGTGCAGCTTACCTGCGAGGATCATGAACTTCCACCGAGAACTTCTTTTCTCTGAAGTACAGGTTTTCCAATTGTCTCCATTGAAAGATCTAGACGAGAGCACAGCTGGAATCAGTCATCATCTCCAACACTACAGCAGAACTAGCCCCAAAAATCACAGCCCCTCCAAGACTTCTCCGCACAGTCTACAGACACCCAGTTTGTATCCTTGAAGCAGCAGAGCACATTGTTATCTGTCCGTTCCTTTTGTGTATTATGCAGCTCCTAGATTCTTTATTTCCTTACAATCCTGTAACTAGAACTAGCAGGAAAGAAAAAAGAAGTCTTGGGAGCAAGCAGTAGCCATCTGAGAGAGCAGCTTCCTCCTTTCACAGTGGTGGAATGGCAAGGAATTCAAATTCCCCTGCCTCCCATTGGAACAGCCACTTCCTGCCCACTAAATGTGTAATAGTCCCTGACAAGCACTATAGCTTAAAGCAGCTTCTAAAAACCCAGTAGAGGGCGGGGGCTGAGGGCTGACCTTAATTCAAGGCAAGGCAACATGAGATAACAATGTGAGCTTGTAAAAAGCCACTCGAAATATTCACTCGGTGCAGCTTTTCTCAAGACATCACTAAGCTGGTAGAAAGGAAGCAGAGAAAGGGCTGGGAACTGAGGGGAAAAGTTTAAAGGTGGTAGGTTAATGTGACCCTGGTGCGGTTTCCCTATGGGATCTGTAAAAAGTGAAAAATCTTTTATGTTTGTATGTGCACATCATGTATTCGTTCAGGTATATGACAAAATGATCACCTATTCTGCTCCATTCCTTCTTAATGGAGCTGCAAAAATAGCCCAGTACAGTATTCAGCAGTTTCCAGCAGTTCCTATAGGGAATAATTGGAGCATGTACTCTATTTTAATAAGTAACTGGGGTCCCGGAGCCCAAGCAGTATGACCCCCCCCCTCCCCCAATCATGACTAAGGGCTGGAGCAGCCTGAAACGTGAATGTAAATTGTACCTATGGCAACAGTGTTTCCATTACTGTTTTGTATATATCACTGCTTGATGGATTTATATTTTATACTATTGCAATAAACTTCTAAAGTTTTTTTTATCTAAGCGCTGGATCCAAGATTTGCTTTTTTCCTTTGTTACTGTGGAGGCTGCATTGGGATCCGTACAGATAGCACAGGTGAGCTGGACAAGACTTGTTCTGCGTTACCCCACAATATCTTCTTATGCCCCAAAGATACATAATATTATGCCAGGTATAGTTAATTTACAATAGATTTGTTTATTTTTAAATAATAGAACAGATTTTTATTTCCCAAGGATATTTATTGATCATAACACTAAATGCATAGTGTGAATTGAATAAAAGATCTGAGAACCCACTATTGTTTAATGTTCATATAAACCAGGTGTTCCTACATATAAATCACTGCCATTGCCAATGGGACTGGTATATTTAAATGCCACTCGCAGAACAATTTACATTTACATGCATATTTTTGCCTAGAGCACAGCTGTCGGGAGAGACATCACAAGAAATGATGATGCCTACCTCCAGATTGTGGATACCTGTCCTCGGTGAGAACGTTAATGGTTAGAAACATTTTTTTTACACCACATTACTTTGTCAGAGGTTTCTTTTTATTGAAGTTTGTGATAAGTTGGTAAATCACATCGCCAAAGTGTCTAAAGTCAATGTTGTATAATTCTCATTTTAACAAATAGAATGGTTGATTTCTGAACAATATGAACGAACTGACACATAGGGGGAGATTTATCAAACAGAGGAAAAGTTAACCAGTTGCCCAGAGCAACCAATCAGATCGCTTCTTTCATTTTTAAAAAGGCTTCTGAAAAATAAAATAAGCAATCTGATGGTTGCTATGGGCAACTGGTCAACTTTTCCTCAGCTCAGGTTTTGATAAATTTTCCCCATTAAATCAGAATTGGTAAGTCAAAGGTGACAGAATTCTGTCACAAATCGCACCAGATAACTGGCATACATGCTGGGGGAGATTTAATAAAACCTGTCCAGAGGAAAAGTTGCCCATAGCAACCAATCAGATCGCTTCTTTCATTTTTAACATGACCTCTACAAAATGAAAGAAGCAATCTGATTGGTTGCTATGGGCAACTGGTCAACTTTGCCTCTGCACAGTTTTTGATAACTCTCCCCCGCTGTTTCTCATACTGGTTGTGCATTTCAGCCACATTTGGAACAACATCAATAAACAGCTTTGAAATGTGTCTAGAAAAGGGGTTGGTTAACAGTAGTGGTAGTTCTAAAATGTGACACATTTATGGCACAAAATACTAGTCTAAAGTAAACCTACCAAGAGATGGCATAAAGATGAGAAGAGCATCCGACATGCCTAACGAGGTGCCAAAGCTATGATGAAGTGTGCACCTCTGTAAGAAATTTCGCATTTCTTCTGCTTTGCCTTTCAAGGTTTCTGCTGTCTGTATTTTGTATTAGTTAACCTGTCCCGCTGTGTTACCGTTAACACAGAATTGTTACTCTGGTAAATATCTCACTATCTCTTCCTGTTATTGTCCCAACACCAGGTTTAGTAACATAGAGCACTAGACCCACTGTTCAGGGCACATTGAACAATCCATTTCCTGTTTAGTCAACAAGATTAATGCATAAAATGGAAAGGCCCAAGTCAAGCTGGCTCAGAGACAAAGGGAGATACTTTTACCAAATCCACGGTGGCCCCTGTTTACTAAGCAGAGCTATTGGAAGAATAATAGATGCACTAACAGTTAAAAGCCATAGATGGAATTTTGTCTATTAGGAAACGATACTAACAACAATCTTCCTTTATAGACCGCCAACATACGTGAGATTATTTTCACGCATAGTATTTCGGTCAGTATTTCGGTCAGTATTTTTTAAGCAAAACCAGAAGTGGGTCCAAAACACAAAACTGGTGCAAATTATAGTTTTTCTTCTGTTGGTTTCACTCCTGGTTTTGGCTAAAAATACTGACTGACAAAATACTATGTGTGAATACAGCATTGCAGCGCTTTACAATTGGGGAAATTCAAAATAGTATCTAAGAATTTATATTCACATTGCTCATCCTGTGCCTCCTGGTGCGATGCTACATTACCAGAACTACAGAAGGGAAAGACTACTTTGTTACACAGATCGATTACTAGGCCAGAGAGAGAGAGAGAGAGTTTCGAGACCTGTAGAAAGCTGAGTGCCGACTCTTATGGACATGGTATTGGCTGCCTACAGTGGTTGTCAACTTTGGAAATCTAGCAGTTGTTATACCAAGACAGCTTTGTCAAAGAAAAAAAAAAACTTATCATATGTAAGCCTGGTGTCTGCATTTAAATCTAGTGCTGAGATATTTTTAATTTCACTCCTATTCTGCAAATGATGTTCAATAAACTTATTGCTTACTGCGTTACATAGTAATTCTCTGAAAGCATGACAAAGGCAGACTGACCAGAAAAAACCTGGAAGAGATTCAGGTTCTTCTAACTTGAAGGCAAGCAGGACGTCAACTGGCTGGTTTCAAAATGTCACAATCTGCGCACAGAACCTTTACTGCCAGCTAGAAAATCTAGTCGTGCACGTAGGATGTATTTTACAGGGTAAAAGTCGTATCAAACTCTAATTTCTCACATCGTTTACTGTGGTCATAATAACATACCTTAAATAACGCAGCAAAATAATAATATACTACCCTTTAATCCTGTAAGACACAGATCATTTCAGAATAGAAATGGAAAGATGCTTGGGTTACATGTCAACAATGTTGTAAGAATCAGTTCACACTAGGGCTGCGGCTTCAGAAGCCATTACTTTGTGAAATATCAGTTGTACGACCAAATTGAATGATGACTCCCCCCCCAATCCCAATTGCAGATGTTAAAGGGGTCCTCCCCTGGAAAAAAAATTTTGGTGTTTAATCAACTGGTGCCGGAAAGTTAAACAGATTTGTATATGACTTCTATTAAAAAATGTTAATCCTTCCAGTACTTATAAGCTGTGCACTGTGACGTCTCAGCGTTTGGCCCGCTCATACATATTCACATAATCCCCTTTGCTTCCTCACTCTGTATTTACCCCTACTGCGCATGTGCCGATGATCCAAGATGGCCGTGACCATCATCAGCACTCATCGTTCTAATTTAGTGCATTTGCACTAAATTAGAACGATGAGTGCTGATGATGGTCGCGGCCATCTTGGATCATCGGCACATGCGCAGTAGGGGTAAATACAGAGTGAGGAAGCAAAGGGGATTATGTGAATATGTATGAGCGGGCCAAACGATGAGACGTCACAGTGCACAGCTTATAAGTACTGGAAGGATTAACATTTTTTAATAGAAGTCATATACAAATCTGTTTAACTTTCCGGCACCAGTTGATTAAACACAAATTTTTTTTTTCCAGGGGAGGACCCCTTTAACATCTGCAATTGGGATTGGGGGGAGAGTCAAGAGGGGGGGGGGGGGGGCACATACACATTAGCACGTTGGCTGGTTCCACCAAAATGAGCGAGTGCGGTTTACCGATCTAATATGTATGGCTAGCTTTAGTCAAACCTAGGCTAAGATATGCCTACACTCTCACTATGCAAGAGATTCCATTAAAAAGGGTATACCTCCCAGTCTTCTGGACGAGTAGGCTTTTCTTCTAATGGCAGGGACCGTGTTGTTAGTTCTAATTCACACCACTTTTTATTTTTTTAATCCCGTTGTTTTTATAAAACAGATGCTATTCAAGCCTACAAACCACATACATATACAAAAACAGCTTACATAAAATAACGTGATCAGTGCGGAAGAGCTAAAGAGAAACTGTTTGCATAGTGAACACGTTTCTAAAAGTACTTTATAATTACATGTAATTCCCCTCAAACAATTGGGCAAATTCTTCAACCCTTCTTCAGTTCCAAGCCTTGGGGCTTGTCATGGCACACCTTCTTGTGATAATGGATTTTTGCCCCTGGGCGTCCTGAGCAGAATATATATGTAGATGCTCTAAGGAAAACTGTAAGAATTCCTAACCCTGGGAGCCAAGAAAGGAAGCAGGGAGTTCCATTCCCCAGGGGCTAGATGGTTCAGCACTAATAACAATTCACATTAGCTGTGCATCGGTCGCACCATTTTAGACCAGTGGTCTCAAACTGTGACCCTCCAGATGTTGCACAACTTCAACTCCCAGCATGCCCGGACAGCCGTTGGCTGTCCGGGCATGTTGGGAGTTGAAGTTTTGCAACATCTGGAGGGCCACAGTTTGAGACTACTTTTCTAGACAGTCAAGGACTGCACACTACGGGTAGTATATTGGTGATCATAGAACATACTAACACATTATTCGGTTCCCACATATTGCAAACCTTCTATACCATGTGCAAAACAAGGTTCACCTGAGAAATGTGATTTTATTGTACAAAATGTAAAAATATAAACAGTATACAGTAAATGAATTCACACTCCGCATGAATATATGCAGAAAAGTGACTATGCCCACATATGGGAGGAAATATTGAAGGAGATAGGGAATGACAGAACAATAACATTGCCATCCATTAGTTAATGGTACATGTAAAAAGATCCAGATCCAGCACTGCCTAGATGCTAAGATAAGAGACTGTCTGACACACAGTTGTGGTGGCCCAGTACAGGAGTTACATCCTTGTACCCTAGCTGCCCTGTCCGGCAGAATCCGTACAGTGATCCCTGCCCCCCCCCCCCTGCACTTATGTTCTACCTACTCTCTTAAATGCCCATGTTATACACAGGGTCATCATTAATTTTGATTGGACCCTGGGCAAGCAATTTTTCTGCCCCACATTAGTATGGCAGATGTTCCCCCACATTAGTATGACAGATGCTCCCCCACATTAGCCTGGCAGATGTTCCCCCACATTAGTTTGGCAGATGCTCCCCCCACATTAGTATGGCAGATGCTTCCCAGATTAGTATGGCGGATGCTCCCCCACATTAGTAAGGCAGATGCGCCCCCACATTAGTTAGGCACCCCCCCCCAGCCCGCCCAACATACTTACCTCCTGCGGATCTTTCTTCTTTCCCGGCGGCTCCCTCAGGCCTCTTCTTTCCTCTTCCTCTGCGCTCTGGTGTCTGATGACGTCACTCGTGCGCCGGAGTGCAGAGGAAGTTCCAGCCTCTTGTGAGTGATTGATGAGTAGAGTCAATCACTCACCGGAGGCATGCTTCTGTACTCCGGCTGCCACAGGGGGGTACTTGCTGTACCCCCCCGACGGCGGCCGGGGGATGGGGGGCTGTTGGCAGCGCAGTGGCACGAGAGTGCCGCCCCTAAAAAAGTGCAGCCTGGGACCAAGGCCCCACCAGGCCCTATGGGGCCGGCCCTGGCCGCAACACAGCAGCAGGGATGGCCCTGCCTGGATCGGTGGTGGTGGCGGCTAGCTGCTTTAGCGTGGAGCTAAAGGGCTAGTTGCTTTGGGCCCCCAGGAATGACAGGGCTTAGGGCAGCTGCCCCTTTTTGCCCGTGTTAAAGACGGCCCAGGTTATCATGTGATTAATCTGTTGTAATGATTGTAACCCAGTGAGGTACCAGTAACCATGTGCGCTAAGGCCCTCCTAGTCACCCCCATGTAAGCCCTGGGTGGAGCTAGCTCTCTCTTCCTGCTTAGCTGAGTTGCAGCAAGGTCAAGTCCTAGGTGTGTGTCTGGAGTCCAGAGGAGGCCTAAATTCAGTCAAGCAGCCATGGATTCTCAAATCCATTGCCCCACAGGTCAAGTCAATGCCTGGTAAGCTACAGAATGGGTGAAGTCTGTCATAGTCAAGTCAGTCCAATCATCCTGTTTCAAGTCAGCGTGGCCTGCATCCAATTTGTCCAAGTTCACTATAAGTCCCAGCAAGTCCTAAGGTCTCTGAAGTCACTGGTCACCTCCGTGGGCCTAGCCAAGCTGTATAGACTGTTACACCTGTCTGACTCAGTAAAGCTGCCGTTGTTCCGTAACTTGGTGTCGGAGTCTATATTTGCCCCCGTGCCTAGCCCAGGATCCAGCGGTATTCCTTAGGGTGGTGTAGAGGATAAACCATGCCCTGGTGTCACGAACACAAGGGGTTAAAGCCATCTGCCCCTAGGGTAATTCCATTTGCCCTCATCACACCCTCACCACACAGTTAAGTCATAATATGAGCATATTAAGTCAATGGGGCAGCTTGTTAATTGATTCACTAGTAACTTAGTGCCATAAATACCATCTACTAACAAATCCCTGGACATTATTATTCTACATAATAACGTCTTCCGTAGCAATGCATTAACAAATACCAAAACTGTTTTTTTCGGCACAGCCCTATTGGGAGTACTTATTTAGACAACTTTACAATACACATCTAGTTCGCCTACATTAACAATCAAGTTTGGTGGGGAGAGACATGACTCAATAGAGCAATGCATTTGTCAGGCTTTGAGGATGAAAGTATAAAGCTTTATATACCAGGCTGGTGCACTGTTTACACACTGACTCAGAAAGCATAAGCCAAGAAAAAAGTACACAATGACACACAGGTACAACATCCAGGGAATATAGCGCTCGATTGAGGAAAATACACTTGTGACGTTTTGCCTGTGCTACAGTACACTGCACAAGCATGGCCCCCTATTGCCACTGTTTGCAGGGCCATCACCCAGACTTTTGCTTCATCTGGGGCAAAATGGACAAAGTTAAACAGACTATGATGTACAAGGAGCCCGGCAAGGGTGGGAAGGGCATCCCCGATATCCCCACTCTGCTGCGGGCTTCTTTTGCATGTGTCAGTGTGAAGTGTGGTACAAAAGAAAGCCTCTGCAGGCAGGCCCATGTCTCGCCTGTATCTCTTGCCCCTCTGGAAGAGGCTCGGCTGGGACAAGTGGGACAGCTCCATCCCTTACAACTGGTACACTCCTTGGGTCTATAGGGACGTCGTCCGGTTTATAAGTGACCATCAACTGGAGGGACTCAAGTCCGACCTTTGGAAGACTGTTTACAAGCTTATCAGAGCTAAGGACTTGCTGGAGTTTGTTCCAGGGCTCCCTAAGGCCACCGCAGAGACTGTTTGGGACAATGTGTCTTCTGCAAGGCTAACCAACGGACACAAGGACTTGTCGTGAATGGCCATTAAGGGAGGACCGTCTCCGAGGTCATTCATGCATGCCAATGGCCTGAGCAGAAACATCTATGCAAAACTGTGGAGGAAACATCTATGCAAAACTTTTGGCAGTGCCCCATTGCGCAGAGTCTACTGAATGCCTTGGAACTTGAACTCAGAGACTCTGTACCCAGGAACAACCTATTGTACCATTCGGTGCTTTATGGAATTTTTCCTGGGGTTCATGCAGTGTAGGCCATTCAATAGGCCTTATAAAAACAGTTTTAAGAACACTATATGGCCGGCCAGGAACCGCCTCATCTTCTACATAAAGGACATGTCTGTCCGGGACTGCTGCAGGCAATCCCATCTTGGACAGTCCGGACGTCGATGAAGAAGAGGACTAACACCCCTCTACTTCCCCACCTCCCCATATGTTTGCCGAGTAGTTTGGCCCTGTGATTTGCCCCTCCCTAGCCCCATAAAACACACACCCTCCCAGATAACAGATTGTAATGTGTTGTTTTTTCAACTTTGTTTCTTCGATAATGAGTGATGGAGCAGAATGTTGGTGCAGCATGTGGTGCAATGTATAGCTTAGGGAACCTGTGCTGTATAGTATACTGTCATGCTATGTATGATTGTAATTTATTGTATTGTGGTGGCCCAGTACGGGAGGTGTTGCCCCGTGCTCCTGCTGTCCTGTTGTGCGTCCACCTTCAGTGTCCCCAAAGACCCCGGCACTTGTTTCCCCCATTGTAAACCTCTCAGTTTGCCAGAAGTCAGTAAGAGGAGCAGCAGGGCAGAACAGGCCAGCACACATGCAGGGAGTCCCAAGATGGTGCCAGAGGCCCGGAAAGTTGCCACGGCGAAAATGTTTCAGGAGCTGGCAGATCGTCTACAGCGCATCTCCACCAACCCCGGAGGAGGGAACGCTAGCATCTTCTAGTGCATCATCACCAGTGAGGCTGTCCCCTCAGCACTGGACATGGGGGTGGGTCCTCGGCTGAAATTAACACAGAGGAGTCAGAAGTGAGTACCAAAGCTGAGGCCGCGTTCTCTACCCCTCCTTCTACCCAGAGTAAACCCCCAGGCCCAGAGGTCTGTCACCCATCCCCCGTCACCATCATTACCTAAGTGGTTGTTTGGCGATGAGCCTGGACTGATCCGATACATGAGGGAGCACCTTCTTCCCCTGCCAGGGAAGTCCCATCCCCCAGTCCCTCTGGCCAAGTCCAAGAGGGCCAGAAGAGAGGCTCAGGTGGCCGAGATCATAGAGGGACTGAAGGCACAGAGAGTAGAGAGTTATGGGCCGAAGCTGCTGCCATATGAGGTGCGACAGGCGCAGCAACAGGACACCAAAGCATTAGAGGCCCTGTACATCAGAAAATTGGAACATCCCCGAGAGGGAGAGCCACCCCTGGAACGCTGCCGTGTTATGGTGGTGAAATTTGACAAAGTGTGGGGGTTTGGCACCCTCATGGACTGTCATCATGGAGGGACCATTCTGGTCAATCGTCGGGCAGTGCAGAGAGACTATCTTCCCCCATCCATGCATTCTCTGGAGAGCGGGGAGATCTTAGAGTATACTCCTGTACAGAGCTTGAGAGGAGAGTAGGGGGCTGCAGTGACCTGTCTGAAGAATCCAACCCAGATTCCGTTTGCCTACTTCCCATCGGGCGACTGGGATGCCGATCCCTTTGGGTTGCTGCCGCCTAAAGTCAGAGGTACAGTCCAGGAGGAGGAGGTCTACATGCCCGAAGTTTCTACCACAGTCATCTGTGAATGTGCCCAGGCCTACTCCTGTGGTCAAGGAGGTTTGGCCCAACCAGCGGGCACCAACTGAAGTACCTCGGCCTACTCCCGCAGAGGAGGTTTGGCCGGCCCAACAGGCACCAACCGCTCTTCCTCCAGGTGGTGCAAGCCGCTACAGTGCAAATGGTGGTCACTATCAGCCCGACCATTACAGAGTCCACGTTGTCCCAGGTGAACTGGAACACCCGAGTGTGTCCATTAGAGGGGGCACAGTCCTGTGGACCCCGTTACATGTACCAGCCTCGGAAGCAGTCTGCCCGGCAAGGCTGGGATGGCAATTTCCCAAGTTAGGAAAGTCTACCCGTGATAATCCTGAGATATATATATATCTTTTTGTTTTTACTTTGTAAGTTGGGGGGTGTGGCACCCTCTTTAGCCGTGCACCCCACCCCTCTCAGACTGGAGGTGGTTTAGTCAATGGCTTATCCAACATGTCACACAGTCAGAGGCTATATGCACAGCAGAGGTGAATTATCATGTTAGGGTCCCATCCGATATGAGGCCACCTCCGCGTGGTGGATGGGGGGACACATTTTGATCAAAAAGTGCGCTAAGAGCCTCCATTTTTTGACCAAGAGTGCTGTTGCAACTTTCTTTTTTGTACATTATATATCTCAGGATTATCACGGGTAGACTTTCCTAACTTGGGAACTTGCCATCCCAGCCTTGCCGGGCAGACTGCTTCCGAGGCTGTTCCAGTTCACCTGGGACAACGTGGACTCTGTAATGGTCGGGCTGATAGTGACCACAATTTGCACTGTAGCGGCTTGCACCACCTGGAGGAAGAGCGGTTGGTGCCTGTTGGGCTGGCCAAACCTCCTCTGCGGGAGTAGGCCGAGGCACTTCAGTTGGTGCCCGCTGGTTGGGCCAAACCTTCTTGACCACAGGAGTAGGCCTGGGCACATTCAAAGATGACTGATCACTTGAGAAAGCCAGCGTGAGGCTGGAGAAACGTAGTCTCTATCACATCATGGAATAAACTCACCTTCCTTTTTGATACAAGCTGTGGTGTGCTGCCTGCATTTTTTCTGTATATCATTAACTTTCTTTGTGAAGTACTTTTGTTCTCTACAGGTTATGCAACGTTTAAGAAAAGTGCCTGACGAACTTGTCAAGAAGTTTATTTGTAACCAATTGCATAAGTGTACGTGCCCGGCTTCTAGCCGTGATTCTTTACTAAGAACTCTAAAATGTCAAGGACTGTGGAGCGGTACAATGAAAATATGTATATACCATTTGAGTAATTTATTTTTGCTCATTACCTTTGCACAAGTATCTACTTATATTGGTGTACTATAATGGTTATGGTGTGCTGTAATAAAATGTGTATAATATGTTTGTACAGTGATGTCTAAGGGTATAGTGTTGTTTATTCATGGGAGGTTTCCTGACCCAGTCAGGAGAAGCATAGCCACTACCTCACCGCCATGACAAATCCCACTAGGTACAAATATTAACTCATAATGTAAAGTTATATACCACACATATACCAGTCAGTTCACATATGGTAAAAGTAGTCCACACATATGCAAATAGTTAAGATAGGACTGTAACATTATTTGTCGTCCCAGTCCACAAGTTCTAAATATATACAGTTATGTGTCTAATGTTTTCTCTACTGTTCACGTGTATAGGGTACTCTACTAGCCAGCGGGTTCACCTGATATCTAGATAATGCACGTGGAGTGACAGAATTGATAAATGTAAAGGTAACACTGTTGTATAGTGTAACAATGTATATTGAGTTCTGGGGAGAATAGTTGTGAACCGAGGGGCCCCAGAAGCCAAGGCATTGGGAAGATAGCCTCCGGCAGCCCAATTCATGAATCTATGTATATGTATATATATATATATATATATATATATATATATATGTATATTGTTGTCTTGAGTGTCTCAGAAAGCAGTTACAAATAGTGATGAGCGGCATTACCCATATTCTAATTTGCGATATTTCGTGAATATATAGACGAATATTCATCCTCTATTTGCGTGTATTCGTTATATTCGCATATTCGCGTATTCGAGGAAGAAAACAGTGAAGGGGTGGGCAACTTTACAATTGGCTGCTAGGGATGTTGTTCATAACCTCTGACAAGTGTATTTGCATCATTATAATTGTATAATATTTGCAATTTCAGTAGCGAATATATTCGCACTATTCACGAATTCGCAAATTTGCGATATTCACAATAAAAATTCGAAATGCGAATATTCACTCCCAACACTAGTTACAAAGTCAAAATTAACCCCATATGTTAGAAGAGCATGTATGGACATTCACCATGCCACATGGACGCGTGGACTTTGTAATGACGACTAAATGGTCACCAAGCTCTTTCAATAAACTTTAGTTAAGCCCCAGATATAAATAATAGTTTTAAAACAATATAGAGGCACCCCTAAGATTGGACATATGTGATGGTCCATAGGCAAAAAGTTTTCTTCCCTAACCTTGCCATAGATGTGCACATGTGGTTTAGAGAAGAATATTTCTTTATTTCAGTGAGGAGAGGGAGACACGCTACTGCCAAACCCCTTTGGTAGCAGCTTATCTGCCAGCATGACAAATAGATTGGGCACAAACCAACGGACCCATCCCCATTTCCATGACATTTGCCGTTGGGGAGACTCAAGAGGCCCCTATAAAAGTTAGATTATAATGGATCCACTATTGTTGACAAGATCTGCTTAAAGGGAGAGAAACACAGAGCTAATTTCTTCCGAAAACAGCACCACTCCTGTCCCCAGGTTGTGTGTGGTATTACAACTTGGCTCTATTCATTTCAATAGAACTGAGCTGCAATACCACACACAAACTAAGGACAGTTTTTGAAGATTTATTAGATATCAAATATATCGGACAATGCCATTCACTGGACCTGATGAAGAGGGGGTCCCGCCCCTTGAAACGCGTTGTCCGATATCTTTGATCTAATAAAACAGTTTATTATACCCCAAAACCGTGTCCGTTTCATCTGATTGAATGGCTGACCAGCCATCCCGAGGAGAGCGCCTCATCGTACCTGTATTTTCTACCGTAGCTCTTGCTATTGATTCCTGCATTCACTCCAGTTGAAGCTCTTCTACATCTTTCCTCTGTTACTTTATTTTGTTAGATCTTTGCCAAAAAAACATCTAGGATCTGCTGTTGAAATCTTGTTATTATTTAGACTGAGTAGATATACTGACTTATCCTGCTTTGGTTTTTATTTTATTCCACCCTCAAACATCCCACTGTAACTCCCTGGATATTAGTATTTTATGTAAGTTCTAAAACATATGTGTTTCTATTTGTAATTTTAGGAACAAACATACATTATGTTATAATAATATTCAAATGTTATACTTATTAAATATTATCTATTCATTCTGGAAATTCTATCTCGTATTCCAGCAAGATATAAGAAATGTCAGTAACATTGTTTAATCCCCCGGCTGAACTGTCTTTCGTGGTGGTCCAGCCTTTTGTTCTCTTCGACATTAATCACTCAGTTCTGAGCCCACATAAACTTGCAATAAATGATGTGGTCTCAGCCCACTGCTTATTAAATTCCACCCAAATCATGCAAATGTCACAAAATAATAATAAAAAAGGAAATATATATAATCTGTATCCGGTGAGCCATTGGTATGCTGCTTAGAGACAAAAGCCGGTTTCCCTTTCTAATCTGGTCTGCTAATGTAACCAAGATGTTCCCTTCAATGAATCTCTCATTTATCAAACCACATACTGTCTGAGCTCTAGCATTGATTTTGTTAATTTAGTGGAAGATGCAAAGCCTGACATCTGTCTGACCCTTTCATTTATAAAAGCAATTCCTTTGCCTTTACCTTGTTTTTTTTTTTTACGAGAAAAATTTCAATCTGCTTGGTGGAAACCAAAAATGCAGCATTTTCCAATACATACCATGCAATTTTAAGAAAAATGGAGGCATATCCAACTGAGCCAGGGGAACTACAGTTACTATCTAGCGACTAATAGATTGTAATGGTCAAATGTATGCTGAAAGGGGTACTCCGGTGAAAACTTTTTTTCTTTTAAATCAACTGGTGGCAGAAAGTTAAACATATTTGTAAATTACTTCTATTAAAAAATTCTTAATCCTTCCTGTACTTATTAGCTGCTGAATACTATAGAAGAAATTATTTTCTTTTTGGAATGCTCTCTGATGACATCACGAGCACAGTTCTCTCTGCTGACGTTATTATAATAATAATAAGGCTTTATTTATTGTTGTCCATAGTGGGATTTGAACCCAAGTCCCCAGCACTGCAAGGCAGTAGTGCTAACCACTGAGCCACCATGCTGCCCTTAGCATACATCTGCTATGCATCTGCTATGCATGTGCTATGCATGGTTGCTAAAATGGACAGAGATGTCAGCAGAGAGCACTGTGCTCGTGATGTCATCAGTGTTCCAAAAAGAAAGGAATTTCCTCTGTGCTAACCACTGAGCCACCATGCTGCCCTTAGCATACATCTGCTATGCATCTGCTATGCATGGTTGCTAAAATGGACAGAGATGTCAGCAGAGAGCACTGTGCTCGTGATGTCATCAGTGTTCCAAAAAGAAAGGAATTTCCTCTGTAGCATTCAGCAGCTAATAAGTACTGGAAGGATTAAGATTTTTTTTAATAGAAGTAATTTACAAATATGTTTAACTTTCTGCCACCAGTTGATTTAAAAGAAAAAAGGTTTTCACTGGAGTACCCCTTTAAGTGCTATTAACAGGTTCCATGGTATATCTGATACTTTGGAAATTCTTTTGTTCCTATCCCCTCAGATGCTTTGGAAGCTTATTGTGGACCATGGCTTTTGCGCTGAGATAAAACTAAGCAAGAACTAGGCAACTAGGCAAAAATCCTACTAGAACAGCTGAACTGAACACAGCCACATCCCCAGTTATAAGAGGGCGTGCACACTTATGCAACCAGGTTATTAGGTCTTCTTTTTTCCCCGTTAAATATTTCAGGTCCTTTTGCAATTGAATTGTTTAAGTTATAGACATTAAAAGGTGGAGTAAGTTCTGACATGATTTATCTTTGCCTCATTCTTAAACATCCCAAGAACCTGGCATTTAAACAGGGATGTGTAGACTTTTTATATGCATTGTATAAAAGCTATCTTTGTATGGCATGACCTATCTAGGAGTACAGAACATTCCAGTTAGTCTGCATCTTCAAAGTGAAATATATACGTAGGTGCTATTCTAAAAACCTAAACAAGCAGGGCAAAAACTTGTAAACTCCATACAGATGTTCGTCTTGAATTTGCGGCCCCAGAGCTGTAAGGCTGGGTTCACACCACGTTTTTCAAATACGGTAACCGTATACGGTTTTCCGCAAAAAAACGTATACGACCATATCCGAAACCGTATGCATAGAGAATGCATTGTAAACCGTATTTCAAATGTTGTGTACGGTTGCATCCGTTTTGCCTCGGATACGGTTTTGCCGATTTTTCAACCGTAGGCAAAAACGCTGTCGACCACGTTTTTGCCTCCGGTTGGAAAACCGTATGCGAACCGTATGCGCTTCTTTTGACATTGTTGTCTATGAGAACCAT
Organism: Hyla sarda; assembly: GCF_029499605.1. Taxonomy (NCBI): domain Eukaryota; kingdom Metazoa; phylum Chordata; class Amphibia; order Anura; family Hylidae; genus Hyla; species Hyla sarda. The sequence goes on from NC_079192.1 coordinate 205,647,795, forward strand.
ACACAGAATTTCAGAATACGGTTGCACACTGTTTTTCTAATCCGTTTTTGGAGTTCACACATGCGCAGATTGGAATTTCAATAGAACAATAGTAACTTTATTAAATTGCTGGAAAACTAACTCCAACAAAATAGCAAAACCGTTGGCAAAAACTGATGCAAACTGATAGAACCGTACGAGGAAAACCTTATACGTTTTAATTTGGAGTCATACGGTTGAATAAGGTTGCATACGGTTTTTGCCATACGTTTTTTTAGCGGAAAACCGTATATGGTAACCGTATTTGAAAAACGTGGTGTGAACCCAGCCTAAGGCAGCAGTGCTGACCACTGTCAATATTTCAATGCCTATAATGGATTTCTATTAGGGCTGGGCGGTATACCGGTTCATATCGAATACCGAAATTTTTTGCGCTGCACGATATGAATTTTAACCCATACCGCAATACCGGTTTGGCCCCTCCCCCTCAGGAATGAATTATCAGTCCAATGCTGCGCTGTCCCCACATCGGGGAACTAATCATATGTGAATCGCGAGCGCTGTTCTGCCCCCCAATTAATTATCAGCCCAGCGCTGCGCTGTCCCCATCTGGGTACTACTCACATATCACCCTCAAGGGCTGCCCTCCTCGTCCTCCTGTTTGTTGCGGCCACCGGCGCTGACACTCTATACCAGTGGTCTTCAACCTCCAGATGTTGCAAAACTACAACTCCCAGCATGCCCGGACAGCCGTTGGCTGTCCGTGCATGCTGGGAGTTGTAGTTTTGCAACATCTGGAGGTCCGCAGATTGAAGACCACTGCTCTATACTGTATCCCTATGCCCGGGCTGCAAAAGGTAAACAAAATAAACTTTAACTCACCTTCCCCATCGGTCCGGACCTGCTTCCTAGGGAATGGAAAGTCGGATAGCCGTCAGCCTATCACTAGTGTTGCTCGCGAATATAGCGCTATATATTCGTAATTACGAATATTCTTTTTTTTTTTTTTTCCACAGTAAACATCACAGTGATCATCCCTCTCTGCTTCCAGCTTGTGTGGTGTAAAGAAGGCTCTAATACTACTGTGTGAGACTGGCGAGCGAATTTTCGCATATGCGAAAATTAGCATATGCTAATTTTCGCATATGAGAATTTTCGTTTATGCTAATTTCTGTCTGTGCTAATTTTCGCATACGTCAATTTTCGCATATGCGAAAATAAACCGCGAATATTACGAATATGCGAATTTAGCGAATATATGACGAATATTTGTCCATATATTCACGAAATATCGCGAATTCGAATATGGCCTATGCCGCTCAACACTAACTATCACTGGCTGCAGCGATGTTACGCCTCGGCCGGTGATAGGTTGAGCCCACTGTCATGTAAGAAGCCGGCTTCTTACATGACAGTGGGCTCAGCCTATCACCGGCCGAGGCGGAACATCACTGCGGCCGGTGATAGGCTGACGGCTGTCCGACGTTCATGTCCCCAGGAAGAGCGTAAGGCCAACATAGGAACATGCGTTAAAGTTTATTTTTGTTTACCTTTTGCAGCCCGGGCATAGGGATACAGTATAGTGTCAGCGCCGGCGACCGCAACAAACAGGAGGACGAGGAGGGCAGCGCTTGCGGGTGATAATTAATTTAGAGGGGGAGGGGGAATACCGTTATATACCGTGGAACTGCCATGATACACATATTTGGCCATACCGCCCAGCCCTAATTTCTATTACTTTATTTTGCCTTGCACTGTAAACTCCTAGTTTGAAGGTAGAATTTTTATTCAGTATGTATGTTACTTGTCTGCAATCGTCTGGCTCCTCTAAGTTAACACCCAACATGGAAGTCTGCCACTGACTCTGTGTTTATCCTTCCGAATAATTAAGAGCCGCTGCAAGAATAACTGTTTATGATAGTACAGCTTGTACAGTTCAGGATGGTCAGTGGCAGGCAAACCACCCACACGTCTATATCCGAACAAAGAAACTTGTCCGTTCAGATGTTCACAGAGATGTCTTTGCAGCCATCATAAAGGAATAACAAAGATGTTTGATTTTATTTGTCATTTTATTAAGTTCCCTATTGTGTCAGCTCTCTGCTCTACTCTGATTCAGTTTCAACTGAAAAGAGAATTCCTTGTGGTTAACACATTACAGCCTGTACCCAGATTTTTGCTGACTCTCTCCCTAGCTTCTTTTAACATATGTTTACATGTGGTAGATTTGTTGCAGACATTTCTGCAACTGAAAATGCATTCTGTACATCCGAATGGGTTGATTTTGTAGAATATGAATGTGTGAACAGACACTCATAGAAATGTGCAAGATGATACTGTACACCAAAGTGGGCCAAAGTGTTTCTCTAGATCCCCACATACACATGAAAGTTCAATTTGGCCAAGCATGCATGTTTTTTGAATAGAATTCTCAACGAACAGAAAGTAGATGGGTCTGTCTGGCACTACTATAGTAAGGCCCCTATACAGCTCTAAGGGAATTCTGCTTCAGAGACTGCACTTCTGTATACAGCATAGGGGGTGCACAACAATTCAAAAGTCCATTCAAACATTGCAATGCGAGGAGATGAAGAAGAAAAGTGGCAACTCACCGGTCGTAGCCGTTTCTCAATGTTTATTTCACTTTGTGCATAAAAACATACCTACAGCAGGTATGATTTTATGCATGAAGTGAAATAAAGATTGAGAAACGGCTACGACCGGTGAGTTGCCACTTTTCTTCTTCATCTCCATGCATTGCAATGTTTATGGAATAGGGTGAGGGCAGAAAATCACTTCCATCCTCATCATACCCAACCCTTCTCTTCCCCGACATCTACCGTTAGGAAAGAGTTAGGAGGCCACTATACACATAAGATGATCAGCTGATTCTGTATGGCCCTCTTAATGTTCTGTTTCAATCCGGATACCCATGATATATGCCAGGTTACTGTCTGCAGAGTGAATTGTATAGTAATTGACCCTAACTGAATACTTCTTGCCCCCACAATCTGAAGGTTTTTCCTTTCGTGACACCACTGGAATTCCAAAACAGTGCTGCAGATATAATTCTATTATAACATAAGTATAATATTGTCTTCTATGTAGAGGAATTTATGACTACCAGATTAAAATGTCTCTTTGTAGTTTACAATCCTTAAGAAATAACAAAATGAACAATGCAATGGAAACAGTCAAATTTGCTTTCTAAAGCAAAGTTTCCTATTGTAAATATTCAATAGAAAGTCATTCAGACACACGAAGGAAAAGTTCTGCAGAGTGTTTACATGCTTTCACAAAACATATCCCCTATCCATAGAGGTCAGGCCCCCCGATCTACAAAATGAGGCCTAACTCTCCTTGTTGCATGGAGCAGTGGGGTTGTTACGCCCTTCATCCATTGCCTATGTGAGTGCCATAGATACCCAAGTGCAGTAGATACAGCGAGGAGAGTCTGGGCATTGTTTTGTGGGGTTTCATCTTTAATCTCCAGAAAACCCCTTTAAAGTATCTCAAATATTTTGCAGCAGAAAACCCCTTAAAGCTCCATTTGTCCTATCACAGGTGAAACCTTCCTACTAACTACTGGTTGGGATAGATGAAATGTTTCAAATGAGCTTATTTGTATGTACAAAGATGAGTTGATGGGAAAATATATTACACAGCAAGTATATAGCAGTTAATGCAGCACAGTGCTAGCACATATAGTCCTTTTATCAGTGGGCGCTTAGCTTGCAAAAGAACTGAACCAAGTTCATAAATAATCCAAACATAGGAAAGCGGAACTCCAGTGATCCACTGCGATAAATGTGGAATTTATTCACCCGTCAGGTCATTAAAAAAATTGAAAAAGACATCATTGTGAAGTTGAAAGTTACATATTTTGTACTGACTTTCCTCGCTGGAGTGCCATATTTCTGACGTTATGATTATTTATTACACAGCCAGTAAACTCAGAGTTTAAAAAAAAAAAAGTTTGGTCAAGGGTTGATGAAAATATAGTGTCTTTAGGGTGTAGGATAGATTTTGAGCTTCACAATAGTTTAACATGGTTAAACTTGTTGCACAATGCAGTGATTTAGGCAAGAAAATGATATCTCCAATAACCACATTGGTTTGTGTGCATCCAAGTAGCAAGGGAAGGGCTTTAAATCGGCTAGTTCTGCCAGCCCACAGAACCAGCTAAGTTTGGCCTTAAAACAAATACAACACATGATAAGAGCTGAACTGCTTCAGCTATTGGCTCTACACTCTAATAAGTATTCTCCTATTTTAAGGAACCAGTAAGAATACATAACATGATTCTACTAGATTGAACTAACCAGTGCCCTCCATATGTCTGGCACATTCCCAGCACCCATTGCATATGAACAGCAGATACATTTCCTATGGATAATAGCTCTTCATGCAGACTCTCTTGGTAATTGAACTTATTAACTTATTTATGAACTATAGTTATGGTCATTATAATCTAGGGATGGTTAAGTTATCTAATAAGAAATGCAGAATATAGATAGTAATGAAATTATTACTAAGTGCTTTCCGCAGTCTGTTGTAACTGGAAGGAGCTGTAAAATAATCGGATCTAATAAGACGTAGAGTTCTTCCTGTTCCCCACCCACAAGTGCAGACCATGATCCAAGCTGCAGTCTTTAGTGGCAAACCCCAACTCAAACACCTCACCAACCTAAAATGTCTTCTGGTCATGAGGTTTCTTGTTGACTTGATTTTATAGTATGAGATTTAATTGTGGGAGATAATCAAAAACCGTCTAAGGATAGAACTGTCTTGGTTTCCCATAGCAACCAATCAGAGAACAGCTTTCGCATCTTCACCAGCTCTGGTAAAATGAAAGCTTAAGGCTGGGTTCACACTACGTTTTCTCCCATACGGGAGCGCATACGGCAGGGGGGAGCTAAAACCTCGCGCTCCCGTATGCCTTTGTATGCGCTCCCGTATGTCATTCATTTCAATGAGACGGCCGGAGTGAAACGTCGGCTCATTTTTGCGCCGTATGCGCTTTTACGACCGGACCTCAAACCGTGGTTGACCACAGTTTTAGGTCCGGGGGAAAAGCGCATACGGCACAAAAATGAGCCGACCGGACTGAACGTTTCACTCCGGCCGGCTCATTGAAATGAATGACACACGGGAGCGCATACGAAGGCATACGGGAGCGCGAGGTTTTAGCTCCCCCCTGCCGTATGCGCTCCCGTATGGGAGAAAACGTAGTGTGAACCCAGCCTAACTCTGATTGGTTGCTACAGGCAACAAAGACAGTTTTACTATTAAAAGAGTCTTTTATTATCATCTGTTCTATAAATCACTGTAAGGGTCCATTCACACGTGCATATTTTTGCTGCTGCAGATTTTTTTGTCCATTGACTTCAATGGTCAGCAAATCTGCAGCAAAAATACACACGTGTGAATAGACCCTAAGGGTGTGTTCACATATGTGTATTTTCTGCTGCAGATTTTGCTGCCCATTGAAGTTAATGGGCAGCAAAATCTGCAGCAGATCTGCAGAAAAAATATGCATGTGTGAAGTACCCTAAGGGTATGATCACACGTACAGTATCCTGCGCAGATTTGATGCGCAGGATTTTCTGCTGCAGATTTCAATGTAAACTTAATGACTGAGCACAGCTTCTAATCTGCAATTACAAATCCTGCGCATCAAATCTGCACAGGATCCTGTATGTGTGAATAGACCCTAAGGGTACATTCACACGTACAGGATCTGCTGCATATTTTCTGCAGCTGATTGAATTTACATCCTCTACATGTGAACATAACCTTGCAATTAATTCATATTTGATCGCTCCCAGAAAAAAATATTTATCTCTTCCTATCTAATCCAGAGCATTTTCCAAATGGAAAGACCTCACAGTCCACCTTTCCCTTCCAACACCCCCCCCCCCCACCCACACATACAATTGTAGGGCACCCACAACCCACCCATTACATTGTTTAATTGACAGAAAACGGCAATGCTACATACTAAATGTAACCACTAGAATATAGTGTTCAATTGCTTTGCCACAAAAAGTACATCCTGTAAAAGTTTGGATGTGAGATCCTACGCTGCTGGAATTCCGGATATTTGTTCCTTAGAATGTGTTCTGCTGGATTCAGCCTTGATCTGTATGGGGATAGGGATGTTTGCACTCCATAAAACCAGCAAGTGAATACTAATTTATCAGTAGGAGACAAGATCAATATTGACATCTTCTTTGACTAGCAACTCTGTGGGTCTGCTGTGATGTGCAAATTGAACAATCTATCAATTGCTTCTCTGGGCTGTCACTGCTAGTATCTATATGAGATGTGCTGGGAAAATCTTAGTTCTAGTACAACACAGTACTCTGCTTTAGATGCTGGACACGCGAAGATAAGTATATCACCATTACTTATATAATCAAGCTTCAATATATATATATATCAACATACTAAACATATTTATGTATACAGTATATGTATGTTCCAGCATAACTTCTACATGGCTGGAGATATTCTGGTGAAACTTTGTACACACGTTACTTATACTAAACATACAACTAAAATGTAGTAGAGTTTAATCAACCCTAACCCACCCCTTATGCGAGGGTGTTTTTTTTTTGTCTAAAGTCCCATACAAGGCTATTGGACTTCAGGTACATCTCCTGACTGTGTAAGTCTCGGGCTGCAGAGATTGCCCAGGACTTGTAAACATCCTGCCAACTGTTCGAAAGGCAGGTGCAGAAAATGGTTCATGTGGGGGGTTGGGATTTGAGGAGGGGATAGGAGGATGAGAGCACCACTGTTGCTTTTCCTATCCCACAAGGTTTAGGTAGGAAGGCTGGGCAATGCTAGTTACTCAATATACCATGCAATGTGCCTGGCACATGTGTTCTCCTCTAGTTATTCACCCCTCTCACCAGGAGAGGGGTGAATAACTAAACCAGCAGGCTTTAGGGTGATTTTTTTTGTAGTATATATTAAATGATGTAGTTGCCCATAGAAACCTTTATTACCTTTTGCGTTGGGTTTGTTTTGATAAATGATCTCAATATTTTAGATAATGATTATATTTGGCATCAGTAATTATTGAAGTTATTTTCTTAGCTAAATCCAATGGTTTGGTTTCCTTTCTAGATTGTTTGGTATTTTGCATCATCGTTTATGAGCCAAAACAAGGACCATGTCCTTAAAGAGCTACAAATACTTCCTTTAGAGTTTTTCTCTGAATAGATTTTGCTACTGGTTTTGGATTACACATGTTAAGGTTAAATGCTGACAAAACTATTGTCATGTATATGTGGCTTTTCAAGGTTTTGTACTTTTATGGCTCTGTTTGTAACAGAAGCCAAAAGACTTTGCCAGATCTATCATACCACTGGTTACAGCACTCAAGAGAAACTGTTAAGAGTTTGTCAGGGTTCAGTCATGGTTTGCACTTATGCAAAAATAGCTGTGTATGCTTTGTTATTCTTGTTGTCAGATGTGACGGAACTGCTGTCAGAAAGCAATGTGAACACAGCCCTACCGTGATTTAGCATCACTGAAACATCAATCTGGCAGCTGGAGGCAGGTAATGGAACCCTCTGCCACCATTTTACCTCATCAGGCTCCTGCAATCGCATTTCCGGGGTCCAATGAGCACCACTGAGCTACAAGCATCTTTCATTTACTCCTCATTAACCCTTTAGACTCTGATCAATATATGGCAGCGGCAGAATCCCCAGCTCCCCATCATTAGCAATGACTATCTGGCTACTGATACTAGCAGTCACTCATCGCCTATGAAGTGAGCGCAGCTCCTGCTCGCTTCATAGTCACATAACATTCCAGGGCATACATTTATGCCCTGTCAAGTTGAGCCCAGACGGCAAGGGCATATATGTACCCCCAATGTTGTCAAGGATGTTAAGACATCTGCCTGTTTATTTATTTTTGTTATAAATTATACTATTTAATAACCAAAACAAGCAATACATTTTGAACATTAATATTGCACATAAATCATTTCAAATAAACCTTCCCACCACAAGGCTTTAATTTCTATAAAATTATGTACATTCAACATTAAACTAGTTACTGGTAAAATAGTTGACAAGCCATTTTTACACCATGTCAGTGGTGGTGTGAGGTTGAGACTTTCTATATCCCTGTGCTCAGAAAAGTCTCAAATAATACATTGTGTCCACTGCATCTGCCAAAAGGAAATTGGCTTCGACAGAACATTCCTGAATGCAGTGCCAAAAAGTCCCAAAGAAGTTGCACACAAACATGCATTGCTCAAAAATGTGTGACATTTTACAACCAAAAAGCAATGTAAAGTCAATGATATGAGATCTTAAGGTAAACATGGTCACATGTAGTAGGAGCTCACGTTGCAAATACACTGCAGATTTTCTGCAGCAAAAAATGTGCTATGGCAGAAGTAGATCCAACTGAAGGGGAAATATAAGGCAGTTGGGTCCATCTTTGGCACATTTTCTGCTTCAAAAAATCTGCATCCTAACTGCAACGTGTGTTCTTACCCAAAGTGAAGCTTTCTCAGCAATTTAATGTATATATATATATATATATATATATATATATATATATATATATATATATATATTAGTCATTTATAATAATAATTTAACTATGAAAATAATCATACCTTTCTTGGTTTCACTTTATCATGGTGGTCATATTGGAAAATACCTTTGTAGCTAAGTCCCAACCACCATGGGATTCCTTGCTTGTCCTGTAAATAGGAGGAAAAAGCAAAGAAGTGTTTATAGTTGAATGAAATTCTATGAATATTTCTATGGCATAATCATTATTATTTGATTTGTATTATTTATGTAGAACCATTTTCTTCCATTTTCTGCCTTATGAACCTGCTTAAACTTAAATTCCCTAAAGTAATGTTACTAGATGCAGATGTTCTATGCCTGTGGGATGAAGATGACCAAAATAAGACAAGCATGTTTTATGGACAGGAATAATAAGCCAATAACTAGAAAGTTACTCATACAGAAATGAACCTTATCAACTGAAATGTACATCTGGTTTGGGATTGATAGGCCCTGTCATATGATAGTATATTACTCATCCCATGAAATGCAAGAAATAAGTAACAGAAGTGTCCTGCGGGATCCTAGCTATCTTCTTATCAATAATTCAACAATGTTCTTCTATACACTTCTAAGACCAGACAATTAGTTTGGAGAATAGGGAGTGAGAACACATCATAGGTGAGGATGTAAAGGCCAAAGGTCACCCTATCCATCTGCTGCAAGCTACATTATGAATTGTTTACATTGAAAGAACATGCTGCCTAATAAAAATAGGCAGATAAGCAAAATGTCTTTCACTATGAAGACTACCAAGTGTGCCAAGTAGGCTAGTGATCGCAGTAGATGCAGCCATTTTGTAATCAGATATGTTATTAACTGATCAATAAGCGACATCACTGTAACAAGTGACCGGTTAAAACAGAGGTAAAAGGACAGGTCAGGCACTTAGGCATTGACTGAGGACCCGGGCCAATGAGGGGGCCCAACACTCGCCTGCTCTGCCATATGCTGTAGGGCACCAGAAGCAGGAGCTGCTGCCTGATCCTGTGTCCCGTCCTCTGCCCCTGCTGAATTGCACTGTGCGACACAGGGGCGACGGAATACTATAAAACATCTGGGAACTGCAGGCTTTGGCAATGTGGTGTTTCCAGGACACATGCTTTGCTATTGTGGTATGAAGACTTTCATCTTATTGCCTAACCTTCTGCAGCAAAACCCATCCCACTACAGACATTATTCATTTTTGGGGAGGATGTGTAGAATTAGAAATACTCAAGGAAAAGATAACATAGCACTCCACTTGTGGTGAAAATAGTAGTAAATTTTATTCTTGCAATCCAAAAATATATATGTGACGTTTCGGTCAAAAATTACCTTCCTCATACCATATTGCTGCGGAGGAGAGAAGGAGTTAAGGAAGAACGGTATTGCATAGCCGTGTGACAGGTAAGTAGGTAGGGCGACTACTGTCGCCCTACCTGCTTACCTGTCACACGGTTATGCGATACCGTTCTTCCTTAACTTCTTCTCTCCTCCGCAGCGATCTGGTCTGAGCAAGGTCCTTTTTGACCGAAACGTCACATATATATTTTTGGATTTCAAGAATAATAATTTACTACTATTTTCACAGCAAGTGGAGTGCTATGTTATCTTTTCCTTGAATATTGCATGGGTTGGGACCCTAACTGTGCACCCACACCTTCACAGAGAGTGCCGTATCTTCTATCAATAGAATTAGAAATACTACACAATCATTGATCTTACCTGTATAGCAGGATATCTGAATAGACTATTCAGTCAACGTATCTTATTCTACTGAGGAGTGGCTGTGATGGTATTACCAATCTCTCACCCTCACTGCGTAACACCAAGTACAATCCCATTGTAGGTTTCATGTAAAGCTCACGTTTAGATGTAAAGCTTACCTTAACTGCATAATAATGCACTCCATACGTGGGAAGGGATTCTACAATACTCATATAACTGGAAGATAAAAATATAAATCCCGTGTGAAAACATGTAGACATTCAGAAGCTAGACTGGTTTAATACAGTGTTGCAGATATGCCTTAACATGTTAGGTCAACAAGACAAGAATAATATATAAAATATATCAAACGCTGCAGAAGTATAATCTCTCCTAGGTGGTATATGTGTTACATTCTGTCTTTTTGATTATAATGATAGCATTCAAATTTCTAAGAGTTTCTGTTCAATAGTATTAAAATGTTAAGTCATATACGTACAGTGATCCCTCAACTTACAATGGCCTCAACATACAATAGTTTCAACATACAATGGTCTTTTCTGGACCATTGTAAGTTGAAACCAGACTCAACATACAATGTACAGACAGTCCAGATCTATGAAACGTGTCAATGGCTGGAAGAACCGACCAATCAGAATGGGCAATTTACTGGTAAAACACCTGTATTACTGAAGCGTATGCACTGACTGATGTCTGGTAGTGCCCCCTACAGTACAGGGAGGTATTACATGTTCTGTACACTTTACCTGTACCAGGGTTAGCTGCTCCTTTGGACACCAGGTGAGGGCGGCTCCATGTTACTTTTTTAGGACATTGCCTGTACTGTACAGGACCCCGAAGAAGCTCTTGTCCTCTACACAGACCAGTGTTTCCCAAGCAGGGTGCCCCCAACTGTTGCAAAACTACAACTCACAGCATGCCTGGACAGCCTTCAGCTGTCCGGGAATGCTGGGAGTTGTAGTTTTGCAACAGCTGGAGGCTCCATGCTTGGGAAACACTGACATAGACAGTGATTTACAGTTCCCAGCAGATCTTTCTTACTTTTATATGTAAGGATTTGCTTTATCTGTATTAGTTATCTACTTATATATCTTTAATCATCACTTTTTCCTATTTTTGGATGACATTTTGGTGCCTTTAGAACAGATTACCAGGTTTCCATAGAGTTCTGTTCTCAACATACAATGGTTTCAACATACAATGGTCGTCCTGGAACCGATTAATATTGTAACTTGAGGGACCACTGTACTTCCAGTCTGGCAGGGATTCCTGTTTTCCATCAACACCAGTGGAACTATTAGTTTGGTTTAAAGGGGTACTCCACTGGCCAGCATTCAGAAGTAAATGTCGTCACGCTCCCTCCCATAGACTTGCATTGAGGGGGCGTGGTCGTGATGTCACAAGGGGCGTGGTCGACCCCCGCAGCACGAAAACAGCGTTCGGAACATTTACTTCCGAACGCTGGCCAGTGGAGTACCCCTTTAATAATGTCAGATTCACGCAGACCATAATACGACTACAGGTGAGGGTCTGTACTACAGACATAAAATTTTATGGTCTATATTACTGAACTTTGACCTCCATACGGTTCTTATAAGTCATATCTTATGGATAGCATATTTTTTTTTTTATTGACAAGATAGTCTGTATATGTAAAACTGACAAATATTTCCTAAGGGTATAATTTCATGTACATAAGCATATAAAGGAGTGAGGGACACTGTTAGACACCATACTGCTATATAACTAAAAGCAGATACTTACTTCACAATAGCTTGACCTCTAGACTGCCCATTCAGTTTCTTGTAATATTCTATAACCCTGTCCTCGCTAGGGAAAAATAAAAATAAATATTTATTACTACAAATATTCTCTTACATTTTATGAAGAATTTACCCTGTATTGGAGAGGATAAAAGGTTTCTAATGCAATATACAATATGATAGCGAGAATGTTTTTTATAATATAAAAAAAACATACATTTGCTACTGACTCATGTTTTCCACAAAACTGAACAGTAATAAAATATCACATTAGAATCAATGGCGCTAGTAACAAATGATATAATATGGAATAGTCACTGTCAACATGATGTATATTTTGGAATCCGCTGTCTGTCAATCACAATTAGTAAAGGCATCAGCTACAAAGTATACGTTCGCTTATAAACAATTCTTAACATAGAATCAGTCTTTACAATACAAAAAATTGTATTGTTATTAAATAATAGTATGGAATCTCAGAAACCAGTTCATGATGTGGTAACGTACAATATTATGGTCGATAATAGGATTAGATATACTTTTAAAGTGTAAGATTCTCCAAAAACTATTTAGTTCCCCCCCCCCTTTTTTATGGGAAAAATACTGCTAATAATATATTCAATAAAATCGATGTGAAAACTTTGGCAGAGATATGTAACTTAGATCACATTGAGAGAACTATGGGATTTAAACCTTCATAACAAAATGGTACACCTCTAGGTAGAAATCTTTAACTGGTCCAAGTCTCCAAGCAACTTTAGGAGAGCCATACGCTACATGAGACTGTTACTTGTTTTCAGTAATGTGACCCTCCCCAGTCATATATGATATGACTGTTTTGACTGTATGTATTAATGTCTCTCATTGCTCTATAGGACAGTAAATGTGCAGAATTGTATAGCTTTGAAAATCCAGCAATTGCAAGGCTCGTGAAACGTACTGTCATCTCAGCTGTTCTCCTAACTGCTGCACTGTTAACAGTCCTTGGCAGCTGTGAGAATTCCTTGTCTGGAACAGGACCACCTGCCAATATTAAGGCTACGTAACGCCAACAGGCTGGCTCCTCCTGCAGACATTGCACAAACCCGTACTCGTCCGTACTTCATATAAACTACAACATGCAAGCTATAGTCTTCAAAACGTTCTTATGCACCCAACATGCAGGATGTTTCAGAGCAATATTAGCCTATTAAGTCCTGCTAAGTTTGAACTTTATAAAAGGACTGTTCACATTAGGCTTGGGTCATTTCTGTATTGTAGGTGTACTGGGTGCCTCCACAGCAGGTTCCATAAAAAATACCAGCATACTATGCTATTTTCTCCACTCATGCCAGACACCAGGATGGAATACCAATGCAATCATTTAAGTTCATGGGTTTCTAGGGTGCCGTTTGTGTCAGGATCCACTATGGAACAGTTTTTTTAGTTTTTTTTTTTATTATTGTTTTGCTCCAGTGATGAAGCAGAACGATGAAAAGTACATTGTTGGTGTAACCTAAAAAATTTGCTGTTATAATATATAATAGAAATTCCAGTTCCACTCCATTGCTCCATTAATAGTGGGATTTAATAGTTATAAATTACATTGTCTATTGATTCTGATTTATATGACATCCCATACTATGAGGGGGGGGGGGCAACACAAGAGTACCCTAAGATACCTGCATAACAGTAGAGTCAATTGAGTCTGCACAGGAACAAACATGAAAATAAATTTGTCTGGAAACATTTCATACTAGATAGGCTGGGTTCACAGCATTAAAGGGGTACTCCACTGCTAGACATCTTGGGGGAGATTTATCAAAACCTGTCCAGAGGAAAAGTTGACCAGTTGCCCATAGCAACCAATCAGATTGCTTCTTTCATTTTTGAAAAGGCCTCTGAAAATGAAAGAAGCGATCTGCTATGGGCAACTCAGCAACCTTTCCTCTGGACAGGTTTTGATAAATCTCCCCCTTTACCCTTATCCAAAGCCCTGGGATGGGTCGCAGCTCATGTGTTACATATACCCCCATTTACACGATGGAGGCAAAAATTGTGTCATTTTGGCACCCGCTATGGATATATGTGTCAGGGTTTGCTGGCTGGAATAGTTGAGATATCTGGGTTATTCCATTCAGCTGGATTTTATAAAAAGTATACTGCGCAGATTATTATTATTTTTATTATTTTTTACTATGGGATCCTATGAATGGCGGATGCGACTAAGTGGCATCCATTGTAGCTGTACATCAGACTTATACATCTGGTGTAAATATCAGACGGACACTGCTAATGCAGTGTGAACCCAGCCTTAAAATGGGCACTCTCATAAAAACTTATTTTTGCAATTGCACTTCTTATGGTAAATAAAAAATCTTTGTTTAAAAAATTTTTTTGTTTTCCATGTTCTATTTGTGTTTAAAAAAGTTGCCACTAGGTGTCTCCCTAATTGTCCAGACAACATTTCCCCCCATCTCTTGCACACACTTTGGACTACTAATGGCCTGGCAGAAGTCCAAAATCAGGAAATGCAGTCTGGAGTGAGGAGGGGTGTGTGTGCAGCATTAGCCAATCAGAGCTCATCTCACACACTGAACTGCTCTGGGCTGTGTGTAGCAGAGTGAGGGAGGAAGTTCTCCCCTGTATGGCTTCAGATGATGTCACAGCCTGCAGAGGAATGCCCCTTCCCAGTCTACGAATCTGAAGCTGAGCAGAAAATACAGAACAATATCAAGGTAGAAAAACAAAAAAATATAAAAATAAAGGCAGGGGTTGGTTTATCATGATGGGGCTGTGATATGGGAGATTATAAAATTTAACAAGATCATGAGAGGTACTCTTTAACATTGCAACATTTATAACTTTCAGTCCAGTCATTCATGTTGTATCCATTGATATAAGGATTATGCAAGGCATGAAAAGTGTGCAAGGTAACAAAAATGCAGACACAAGCATTACACGCAGAACTGTAACATTACCAGTAAGCGAGGGAGGGGTGTTCTTTAAGGGCTTGTGTAGGAAGTGCTGGCAACTTCTTTAAATCTGTTCTTGTTAGTTCATCACTAGGAGGAGAGAAATAAGAGGAGATCAGAATACATAACATAGTCACACGGATCTGACCTACACAGCTGTCAGAACTGCGCAGAGTGATGTCTCATTTCTCCGCCAGGTGTTACTGTCTTGAATGGCACAGAATAAAGTGACCCCCATCATCTGTTTAGAAGTTTGCTTTTAAAGATAAAACTGAGCCATACAGAAAGCCACAGAATGAGCAAATAAAGTATCTGTACTGTAAAAAAAAAAAAAAAAAAAAAAAAATAATTCTGCACTGTACTTTTCAGAGAGTATATTTAAAAGGGCAGATGTTCCCTCTAAATGTTTTTCTTCACTGAATATTATTTCTTTTTTTTATATCTCTTTCTTTTTACTTAGGTAACTCACAACACAGGTCTTGGCACTCACACATAGTCAAGACTTTATTTACACACCCACACACTGAGCTCATTGGATAGAAAAATGAGATGCAAAGGTGGAGTGTGTTATCAAATCATATCATAGGATGTTATTGAATTATAGTATTGTAATGTATTAACATATTACTGCAATTACTTCTTAAATATGGGTGCAGTACAATCTTGCCACTTAGTAAACAACAATTACGTTTTTGTTGGAATAATTACGTTTACGAGACAAGTAAAACAAACATAACCATGATGTTGTATTGGTTTCTATTACAATTCTATAGGTGAACGTGCCAGCCTAGTATTACCTCTTTATAATGATATTTATAACAGAGATAATTGAATGTCTTTATAATATGGGCATGTGAATGTGTAGAATATCGAGAACAGTGACTGTAGGACTAACTCATGGCCCCATGTGCTCTACTACTATTATGTGCACATGGGGCCATGTTTTAGGTTTCCTCTATTATGGTACAGCCCCAAAGCTTAGCTTTTACACTGGGGCCCAAAAGGTGCAAATTAGGCCAACCTCAAGTATACAATCTGACAGCTTTATACCCCCATACAATATAGATATTTTTTAAACAAGGGATTCTAAAATTAAGTCAATTATCAAAACACACACACACACAATCAAACATGGCAAGCTGCTGTATACTCTATAATACTTGCAATGATACTAACGTATATAATCCAGTATAAGCCGAGTTTTTCAGCCCGATTTTTCGTGCTGAAAACACCCCCCTCGGCTTATACTCGAGTGAACTCTCTGCCTATCAATCCCTTCATCAGTGGTCTTCAACCTGAGGACCTCCAGATGTTGTAAAACTACAACTCCCAGCAGGCTGCATGGACCGTCGGGTAGGCTGTCCATCTTCACTGGGGAGGCCCTCTTCTCCGCTCCGGCCCCAGACTAGTGACGTTGCCTTGACGACGACGCACAGGGATCGGACCAGCTCACCCTTCCTTCCCACCGGGCATGCTGGGAGTTGTAGTTTTGAAACATCTGGAGGTCCGCAGGTTGAAGACCACTGGATTGAAAGGCGGTGATGATGAAGGGGGGGGGGGGTGTGGGATGATGACGACAGGCGATGATGATGACAGGCGGTGATGATGAAGGGGGGGATGATGACAGGGTAATGATGAAAGGGGGGGAAGGATGACAGGCGGTGATGATGAAGGGGGGGATGATGAAGGGGGAGGGATGATGACAGGGTGATGATGACGGGGGTGTTAATGACGGGGGTCTGGATGATGACAGGGGGGATGATGACTTGGAGGGGATGATGTATTTCCCACCCTAGGCTTATAGTTGAGTCAATAACTTTTCCTGGGTTTTTGGGGTGAAATTAGGGGCCTCGGCTTATATACGGTATGTGGTAAATCAGGAAGTAAATCCATAAACTTTCCACATGTAAGACTGACTACTATGATCTAGGCACAGCGTAATGTGGATTTCTTCTAATATGTCCGGCAAAAAAAAATGAGCTATAAATATACTGAAAACCCAGTTTACTCTATAGACCTAGGCAAGCCCATGTCCTCTCTTACACACTGTGCGCAGTGTGAGCTTCTGTTCTTTTAAATAACAACCGAAAGCAAATTACAGTGGCAGCGCCAAGAGAAGCCTAAGGAGTGTAAACCAGTATGGATGAGAAAATATTGAAGACAAAAGACACCTTTGTGGCGCTTTACTTTGCAGCTTAAAGAATTCAGGTCCTTTTATACCTTCCCTATTGTTCCTTTATAGCATGTACCCTGTTATTATAGAACGGATATTAAAGGATCATACTTCAGTAGTACTATTAGTTTCTGTGCACACAAAAAATATGAAATATGCTGACTCGTTACTCTGTATTTGATGTTAGGATTTTATTGCAGAACTCTTGGTAACATGTGTCTTGTATCATGTTGATCTGGTCATATTTTGATGGAGTCTCCCTGGATTACTCGACTTATTTAATCCTCTTCACCATCCAGCATGGTCTTTTTAAGAGAAAATACCACTAACCCAGTGGTTTCCATAAACAAGCAACCCAAAGAATCCAAATGGGGCTACATTTATATGGCTATGTAGACTAGCATGCACCCAGGTCAAGACCTGGGGAAAAAAGTATAGGAACTCACCCAAGATTTCCACTCAAGGGCTGGTCCTGCTGGACTCCTGCTAATGGGAACCTGCTGCGGAAAAATAGCAGGAACTCCGTCCCCATGTGTTCCTGCAGGACTTGAGCCCCGTCTACACCCCTCCTCCAAGAGGGCAGGATGTTAGATTTTTTTTCTTCTCCTGTACTTTCTTAAAAGGGAAGTGCCTTCTATTTTACTTCTATTTTGTTGTCAAGTTTTAAAAGGAATTTTAGTGTGCCATTTAAAAGAAATATCTGGCGAGATTTATTTTAGCTGTGTTCATTATTTTTTGGAAGATGGGCAATGCCATTGCAGATACAAAACACTATGACTACCTTGATATATCATTATATTTTGTACTGGTTAGAGCGCAAATACTGAAATATTTTTTTTTTACTAATCTGTTTATACTGTATTTTCTTATTTAATTTTTTTTAGTCAATTTTTGCAGATTATTATAGGGGCCATATTGCCTGAAATTTCTGCACAGCATTAAGACATATGGTTTACAGCAAGCCCCTTGGACACAGGCAAAACAGACTGGAGTTGACCCTAACTTCTATGGGAGAGGTTTTTAGGCTTGCTTTGTGATGTGTGCAGAGTTCACTCCTTGGGGGAGGCTGAGATCTAAAAGGGGTATTCCAGGAAAAAACTTTTTTTTTTTTGTTTTTTGTTTTTTTATATCAACTGGCTCCAGAAAGTCAAACCGATTTGTAAATTACTTCTATTATAAAATCGTAATCCTTCCAGTAGTTATCAGCTGCTGAAGTTGAGTTGTTCCTTTCTGTCTGACAACAGCGCTCTCTGCTGACACCTCTGTCTGTCTCAGGAACTGTCCATAGCAAACCTCTAATGCTTTGGACAGTTCCTGAGACAAGCAGAGGTGTCAGCAGACTGCACTGTTGTCAAAAAGAAAAGAACAACTCAACTTCAGCTGCTGATATCTACTGGAAGGATTAAGATTTTTTAATAGAAGTAATTTACAAATCTGTTTAACTTTCTGGAGCCAGTTGATATAAAAATAAATAAATAAAAAAAACACTCAATTCTGTTAGGGGTCACCACACAAGACCTCAGATACAACTACCCTTAGGCCTACAGATAAGCATAAAACATAACATAAAAAACAAACAAAACATAACTTTTACTTATAAAATATTATAAGTGTAATTCTTATAATTTGTCTAAGTTGCATTTTCCCTTCTTTCGTATCAGCACAGTGCCAATTCAGCCTTGAGCTGGATGAGTCATTTGGGACAAACCTGTCACTAGTTATATACTGGCCAACAGTACATCCTTTTTAATAGGGTCGTCAAGCTTGTCCCTATCAACAAGCACAAGGAATATAGTTAAGGGAATTCTCTGTTTCTAAGGTAATCACAGGTTCTGCTGTGGGGATCCCCAGAAATCAGTTGTAATATGCTAAGGAGACTGGCTGAGTGTTTGATTCCCCTGCAGTTCCACCACAGAGAAAGTGAAGCATTAAAGGGGTACTTCCCCTCTTATCTTATTCCCTGCGGCACCCAAGACATCCGGTTTATTTTATGTTTGTTTAATAAATGGTCCTGCACAGGATCTTTCACTTTAACCTGGACGTCCTTGTCTTCATGATCAAGAGTCGCAGTGCCGGTATTTAAGGGTTCCTTTTTAACTCTACTCACCATATCCACAGGACGACCTGGGTCGTTTCCTGCAACCCACTGGCTTGTCATGGACTCATCATTGAGGATACCCCGCTATATAGGGGTTACATGCCTGTTATTTCTACCTTGAGGTGAGCGGCCATCTATAAGCCCTGTGGGGACATTTCCCACTCCCCGCACCTCCCATGTATATCCTGGGGTAATACACGAGGCACCGCTTGTCGGTCTCTTTTACTTTCTTCTATTTAATAGATCAATTGCTTTTCTACTGTCCCTATTGTGTGTGCGTGAGATAAGGAAATTAGATTGTTAGCCTTGTTGAAGGCAGGGACTGTATACAGCTATGCAAAATATGCTATATAAGCAACATGACATGGAGAAATCTTTAAGATGTTATTTTCTAGTGCACGATAGTGTGATGTATACAGGGACGGCACTGTAACCCTCCATACTTGTCCATACAGCTAGATTATGCGCATATGTTTATACAATAGGACACAGGTTTCGTTTTGGAAACAAGTGAGCTGTGGGCTTCCTCCCCTTGTAAATCCAGCTTAATGTTCGCATGCGGACACCTCTTTCATCTCTCGTCCTTCACTTTTTACTTTACAATCTCTTGTATTTTGTGTTTCCAGGAGTGCTGAGCCAAAAAGCTGAATCTGTTTAGACAGTTTATAGACTGTTGCTTAGGCAAATAGTACTAATGCTTATACGAGTCTATTCTGCCACAATATCTGCACTGTTTTCTATCAATGTTTTAATAAGCATGCACACAATGTACGTAAACATAGCCACTCTTGGAAATAGAACACTATATACACACACACACGACTACTAGCAGACATCAATATACCAAAACATAGTACAAAACTCTGCACCCAAACACCTATAACTGCTGAAATAAACCGCAAGAGACGGTCAATAGAAGTATTGGAGGGGCAAGCTGTGCATAACTAGCTTGCCCCCTGACTGGTGAGCAGTTAAGGGGTTAAGAAATATAAAGGCAAGGTTTTTAGCCCCCTCCCCCGCCTGTAAAAACTTGTATGTAACTATAGTGGTATGTCCCATGGGTGGGGGGGAAGGAGTGCACCAATCAGGGGTTTAATAGTTTACCGGGCTTTCAGGGGCCCTCCCCTGGGTATTTATAGCTGTGGTGCCTCCCTTCCCCCCCTCAATCTGCCCAGGACCCAGAGTTTTGCCCTCCCTCCCTCCCTTTTTTGTATCTCTGTTTATTGTAAGTCACAGCTTGGCGGTAAGAAGACGGTGAAAGCGGGGTCAACCCGGGGTAGACCTCCACACAGGACAGTGTGGCAGCACCTCTCGGGTTGGCAAGAAGCCAATCGGTGTCTTTGTTACAGTTAAATTGTTATTTATATAAGTAATTTTATAAATAAAGCTGTGGCCGATCCCCACCCATAAAAAAGTTGAATTGTTGTTGTGTCAGTTATTATTTAATTAATTATTGTAATAAGGGGGAGGGGTAGTTATAGCCTGCTAGGAGCTAATTGGGTCTCAACAGTCTCATAAGCTCTTTATAACTATCATAAAATATAACATCCTGATGTCAAAATGAGAACATACTGGGAGCCAAACAAAGAGAGACTATGCAGATATTCATAACTGCCATAACTAGCAAATACACCAACGTGGGGTAGTTTTGGCATATGTAACAGAAGCCTATGCATAGAGACAGCCCAACTGAAATATTTTCCTGACGCCCATACCACACTTCCCCTCTGCCGGAATAAGGGTAACAAAAGCCTATGGTGTTCTCTCGGGTGGAAAAGTGTGGAGTAACAATAGGCGCCCTTTGGCCAATTACAGGTAGACTGCTAGGATTGCCTATACTCTGACTATACATTGCCTATACCAGTTTTTCCCAAGGGGTGTGCCTCCAGTTGTTGCAAAAACTACAACTCCCAGCATGCCGTTGGCATGTTCAACAACTGGAGGCACACTGCTTGGGAAACACTGGCCTATACAATGTAATGTGTGAGACAGTCATACAAACAGTCAGCGGAATCTTTTGAAGTACTTATTCTTATGTACACGGAACTCACTAGGTGTTTAGGTAGGATGATATGAGTAGGGCAGAGTTACAACATTTTCCCGCCATTTACCCGTAGTCAAAAAATATATTACCCAATCACCTCTAGGCTACAACCAGTCGTCATTTTGAAAGCCCAATTGCTCTGACATCATATTACTTTTTATTTAGTCTAGGAGAGCAAGAAATGGGTATCTTCATGCTTCACATGTCTTATCCACATCCATAAGAGTTGTCAGGATTTACAGCAATATTAAATGAATAAATAAATGCATATTGTATCTCCAGCTTCTGGAGACTGAAAAGAGGGAAATAGATAGATACAGTATGTGGAAATTTGGGCAGGTCTTGGTGCATCAGTGTGTGGTGTCCCAGTACAGGACCTTGTCCTGTCCCTTGTATTAAGTCTCCTCAGGTAGAGCTCCTCCATATCCACAGGGCTCTCATGCAGGGCTTGCCCCTTGGTCGCCTCAGATAATTGTATTTACATGTATATTATTTAATGTATAGGTATCATAAATGTATAGGACCTTCCCAGGTCATGTGATCTACAGTTGTGAATGTACATATGCTTAAGGACCTTCCTGGGTCATGTGATGTCCCCAAGTACACTGGGTTCAGGACTTACAGGTTTGCTGGCCAATGAGCTTAGTCCAGCCCCTTAATATATAAAGGGCTGTAGTCTGTAAATCCTCTCTCTTGGTTCCTGCTCTTAGTTCCAGACTATCAAGCAAGCACAATCCGCAAATCAGCATATCTTCAATCTCAACTAGGCCAAAGCCTAAAGAACCAGCAGCCACTAAAACCGTGAGTTATAAAGATCAACCTACAAATCCTGTGTGACTACTATTCCACTCAAATCTTATAATTCGTAGCACAGTGGCCTGCTTAAAGCTCATTACTATCAGTCCCAGCAAAGCCTGTGAGGAACCTGCATCCCGGTTACCTCAGGAGAAACTGTTTAATTGTAAAGACTGTTGCATAAAAGTTCAAGTAAATGTTTCCAGTTATCTCATAAAATCTGCTGTGGACATACCGTTTATTATCCCTGCCGTTTGTGGGCCGGTTGGCAGCAGGATCCTCAATACTAATCAAACCGCACCCTGGCGTCACAACAATTAAGGGTTAATACCACCAGACCCTTCATTCACCATTGCAACACCCCATTCACCACAAGTGACTACCACAAAGGCATCCTTCAATGGTGCCTCCCCTTATAGGCATCCTGCAACAATACCCTCCTTTGGCATTTTGGAACAGTGACCCACCACCAAGGCTTCCTGAAATAGTGTGTACCTCCTTATAAGCATCCTGCAACAGTGCCTGCCCCTCGAAAGGCATTTTGCAACAGTGACACCACCTCAAAGGCAGGCTGCAATAGTGCCTCCCCCTTATAGGCATCCTGCAACAGTGCCCCCCCCCATAGGCATTTTGCCACACTGACCCACCATAAAGGCATCCTGCAATAGTGCCCTAGTATAAGGAATCCTGCTACAGTAAAAAGAATTAGGAAGATGTTTGTGACAGAAGCATGGCCTAAGGGCCACACATACTCCACTAAACTATGGGTAGAAATAAAAAGCACAACCCTTGTACATTAACTCATAACCTATTGACAAGAATCTGTAGATTTGTGTATTCTTGAATTTCTGAAGCTTCTTGTTCCGGTCCTTGCCCGAGCAATCACTATCTGAAATATAAGTAGTAGGTATAAATGTATACATGGCAATACGTTCCCTGCTTAACCATTTCTGTAGTCAAGCTTGAACATGTGTCTCCAACAAGTCTGTTGCATTCATTGATCTTTCCTACAATCACACGTGACACACAATGTGGTATTTTAGGTTAAAATCCAACAAATGCTTATCACGGTTCTCAAAGCATGTTGTGTCTGACTTGGCAGGGAAATTCACAACATTCTTTGTTATTCTACTTTTTTTTCATATGGAAATAATTTTTTTGCCTGGAAAACCTTGGCTATTGTATTGTTTACTGTACACCAGTAGATTTTTTTCCCCTTATAGCTGATGGGATTCTCTTCTAGTTCTAAAGAATGTTGCTTAAAATTATATTTGACGAGACCGACATATATTCCACATTACTAGAGTCATAATCTTTCTTTATATTTAAAAGCTGAACAACATTGTTACATTGTGTCTAGTACTACAGGAATCCCTAAAGAGAGAAATAGACCTGATATTTTGGTTGTACATATTACAACCTTAAAGGGTCACTCTCATTAAAACTAATTTTTGCTATTGCACTCCTTATGGTAAATAAAAAATATTTCTAATATACTTTGTTTTAAAAAAAAAAAAAAAAGAAGTTTTCTATGTTTTACTTGTGCTTAAAAAAGCTCAAGAGCACATTTTCCCCCCATCTCATACACAGACTTTGGACCGAAGCCCAAACACAGAAAGTGCAGCCTGGAGTGCTGGGGGGGGGGGGGGTGTCCCCAACCAACAGCATATGGCAGTTAAGTGTGAGATGAGCTATGATTGGATGAGGCTGGACACACCCCCTTCAGCACTCCAGGCTGCACTTTCTGTGTTTGGGCTTCGGTCCAAAGTCTGTGGATGAGATGGGGGGAAAATGTGCTCTTACGCTTTGAAATAAACCGGTTGTAGCCTCTGAGCGCTCCTGAAGTCCACAAGACGCCGACCCGCGATCCCTTCTAGCCGGGAACATTGATGCCAGTGCTGCGGTGAGTGAATGCTACATTCTTCTATTGTTACATTTTGAGACTTTACCTAGTTGCATGCACCCCGCAGGTATTACGGAGTAACTGGACCCTGACAAGTGCCGCAGACTCCTCGTACCGGTACTACTCATATACAGAGTTGCTCTCCTTCTGTTTCTTTCTCCCTTTGCGTGATAGATTTGTTGATTACTTCTATTAAAAAATCTTAATCCTTCCAGTAATTATTAGCTGCTGAATACAACAGAGAAAATTCTTTTCTTTTTAGAACACAGAGCTCTCTGCTGACATCACGAGCACAGTGCTCTCTGTGCTCATGATGTGCATTTTAAGAACTGTACAGAGTAGGAGAAAATCCCCATAGCAAACATATGTTGCTCTGAACAATTCCTAAAATGGACAGAGATGTCAGCAGAGAGCACTATGCTCGTGATGTCAGCAGAGAGCACTGTGTTCCAAAAAGAAAATAATTTCCTCTGTAGTATACAGTCTCTAATAAGTACTGGAAGGATTAAGAATTTTTAATAGAAGTAATATACAAATCTGTTTAACTTTCTGGCACCAGTTGATAAAAAAAAAAAAAAAAAAAAAAGTTTTCCACCGGAGTACCCCTTTAACACCATAAATCTGCAAGTACAGACAATTGATACTGATAAGTCATATAGATAAGTTGTCCTTTACGATCAGATATCATTGTGAGAATAACTTTAAAAAAATGAAATACTCAAATTATACAGCACTCACTGTATTCTTTACAAGGTGAATAGACCTAGTATTTACAGCTGCTGACCAGTGTTCCAGTACAACTCACAGCTGCTACCAGAAGTTCTTCCGCTCCATGCTTCTGCTAACTGGTGACCTAATGTGTTTCCTGCATAACAGCATAATAAACAAGGTTTGTGTGATTTCACACCACACATGGAGACATCGAGCATTAACCCCTTACAGAGCCAGTTTCATTATTGCATTTCGTTTTTTCCTCCTTGACTACTAAGAGCCATCACTCTTTACTCTTCAGACCCATGGGAGGGCTTGTTTTGTGCGCAACAAATTGTATTTTGCAATGACATCACTCATTTTACCATAAAATGGCACAACCAAGAAAAATTTAATTTGTGTGGGGAGATTGAAAAACAATAGAAAAACTAAATGTTGCTGATTTTGGAGGGTTTCGTTTTCACGCTGTACATTTTATGGTAAAACTGCCATGTTTTCATTATTCTGTGGTCAATACAATTACAATGATTCCCATGTTTACATGCTTTTCTATTACTGTACTGCTTTTGTAAAAATATTTTTTTTTTTACAAAATGATTATGTTTAAAATTGCCCTATTTGGACCACCTATAACTTTCAAATTTCCGTATTAGGGCTAATTTTTTTCTGCCATGATCTGTAGTTTTTTAATGTTACCACTTTTGCGTATGTGTAACTTTTAAAGGCATACTGTCAGCCAGTTCAACCACACTAAACCCAATACACTGGATTATAGTGTGGGTGAACAGGTGTCACTTACTTTTTTAGGTTTTCTTACTGCCGAGTTGTCATTCACTAAAGTTCCGTAATTTTAGCGCTCTGAAGGAGGGTCCCCGCCGGCAGCCTTGCTTTGGGTTCCAGAGGAAGGGGCCTTAGCCCGCCGCCCTTGTTTGCATATTCATTTCCTACCTGAGCGCAGCGCTCTGTCTACAGAGCGCATGCAATGAAGATTTTACACAGCTCTCACTGATGACAAGAGAGTTGTGCGTCAGGAGAGCACTCTACACAGTGTAACTGCGCATGTGCCGGTCCCTCGCTACAACCGGAAGTACCTCTTTCGGGAGTCTCGCTACTCCCGACTTCCAGGAGTAAATAACTTTTTTTCTAAAATGGGGAAAAATGGCCGATTTCAATCTTTATTGGGGGGAGGGGCTTTATCAATTTTTTTTACCTTTGTTTTTACTATTTATTTTTACATTTTTTATGTCACTACAGGGGACTATTCATAGCAATCTATTGATTGCCAATACTGTTTAGTGCTATGCATAGGCATTACCCTGATCTGTATAATCGGCAATCTACTTGTATGCTCTGCCACAAGAGAGCAGAAGATCCCCTGAGTAGCAAGAGACAGGTGAGGAAACCTTCGGCTGCCATCTTTCTCATTGTCCTGGTGCCCAAGGTATCAGGGCAACAGGACGTACATATTCGTCTACTGTCCTTAAAGGAGAACTATCATGCAATCTCCTGAACTGCACCCTGGCAGTCCTCAGGAATGGAGTGTGTCGGGGAGAGACAGAGATACCTGAATGGTGTAACTGCAGTTAAAGGGGTATTCTCTTCTTAGAAATGTATGGCATATCCACAGGATATACCATAAATGTCTGTTGTGTGCAGGTCCCAGAGTAAGTCAGTCCACTCAATTGTTTTCAAAATCATGTCTGGTCACTGCAACCAGGCTGGATGAGGCCATCTATTAGTTATTTATGGCATATCCTGTGGTAAAAAAACCCTCCAGACTCCAAAAGGACTTAGATCGGTGCAGAATGGATGGGAGCAATATAGACAAAGGTCGAAAAAGACGCCTGTTCCGGCGTTGAAGCGCGTTGTTCCAGAATAAATCGACCTTTGTCTATATTGCTCCCATCCATTCTGCGCCGATCTAAGTCCTTTTGGAGTCTGGAGGTTTTTGTTACAATTGGTACACCGTTGCGGTGGTGGGACTGGCTGCATTTTGGACTACTCTCTACCAGTGCTGTGCCTGGGCCTCTAAGCACAACTTACGGGGTAAGCGCTGCCATTAATTATCGGTACAGCTTGCCTACTCTTTTAATGCACTATGGAGCGCTTCTTGTGTTTTTCTACAGGCATATCCTGTGGAGAAGGGAATACCCTTTAAGCCCATTATTCCACCATTCTCTGGATGCTACGGGAAACAGGCAATTCACTCTGGTGTGGCACTGGGTGATGACCTTTGTTGCTGCAGAGTTGTGGCTGTGGGGTGGCATGGACCAGGGCCTAGGGGCTTGAGATTGCAGAAGTGGGGTTGCTCGATAAAATTAGTTAATCTCTCTATGGGCACTGGTGTTGCAGCGATGGTGCAGATGGTGGTCACTGCTCAGTGCCATGCCATTTCAGTTGGAGACCCACTTGAATTAGGTATCCAAGAAGTGGCAAGTGGGCTTATACAGTTTGATCAAAATGCAAATTAACTACCTGATAGTGTGTATGAATAGTTAGGATGTCCAGCTATGTCTTGTTTTCTAACTTTGTAGGATATAAGGGCAATTGTTTGGTGGGGTCCTCACACTAAAGAGAAGTGACATAGAAGGAACACTATGATTACTAGTGATTTTCTTTCTTTCTAAGAGGTATAACAAGAGAATGGCACAGCCCAGAGAAGATTCTGGTCCCAGATGTTGTCCTGTATTATTATCATTAACATCCTACAAGGTGATCATGCTTGCCTGTATTCTGCCTATTGCTCTGATGGACCAGGCTATGGAGTCTGATGACTAAAGACAGCCTTATCTATCTATTCCCAAAAAAGACACAGACAACCAGAACATAACTCTAGAAAAGGATCTGGTTTACTTGGATACTTAAAATACAAGCTTAGTGTTATTATAACAGCAATTCAGCACTTGGCGCAGACTCTGGGTTAATCCTTGCTATGTAAACAGCAATGTGGAATGTTACCTGGGATTAAGACGTAGAAAGCATTTGCAGTTGTTCCTACACGTGGCTGTGTACAGGTGATGATGTTGTAGAGTACAGAAATGCTGAGCAGTGCAGAAAATGCTGAGCATGTATAACAGAGGGTTAAAGGGGTATGCCAGGAATTTTTTTTTGATATATCAACTGGTTCCAGAAAGTTAAACAGATTTGTAAATTACTTCTATTAAAAAATCTTAATCCTTTCAGTACTTATGAGCTTCTGAAGTTAAGGTTGTTCTTTTCTGTCTAAGTAATCTCTGATGACACGTGTCTCGGGAAACGCCCAGTTTAGAAGCAAATTCCCATAGCAAACCTCTTCTAAACTGGGTGGTTCCTGAGACAGGTGTCATCAGAGATTACTTAGACAGAAAAGAACAACCTAAACTTCAGAAGCTCATAAGTACTGAAAGGATTAAGATTTTTTAATAGAAGTAATTTACAAATCTGTTTAACTTTCTGGAGCCAGTTGATATATAAAAAAAAGTTTTTTCCTGGATAACCCCTTAAAGGTGTACTCCGCCCCTAGACATCCTATCCCCTATGCAAAGGATAGAGGATAAGATGTCTGATCGCGGGGGGCCCGCCACTGGGAACCCCGCAATCTCCTGCAGCACCCCCTGTCATCTGCTGCACAGAGCGAAGTTCGCTCCGTGCAGCAGATGACAGGGGGTGCTGCAGGAGAGATCACAAGGTTTCCCAGCGGCGGGTCCCCCGCGATCAGACATCTTATCCCCTATCCTTTGCATAGGGAAAAGGATGTCTAGGGGCGGAGTACCCCTTTAAATCCTGAGCTCCATGCATAAATGTCAAAGGGTCTGAAATCCTCAATATTTGTGAATTGTCTTCACAAATGCAATGAAGGATACAACCTTACTGCATTGTTTGTCAACAAGCCTGCTTAGTATTTCCAATAGCAAATTATAAATGCAGCTCGGGAGTATCATACTCCAGGATCGGCGTCAGTAATACAATGCATGTTTTAAAGAAACTCAACTTTGTATGTACACGATATCTGTATATAAAAATATGGTGTCCAGAGATGCACATATGTCTTAGGAACCCCTCCTCCACAAGGTTTACATGAGTTTGAACTGTTTTCACCCGATCAGTTGTCAGAACTAAAAACTATATTAATTTATATGAAAGATTTCTTTTCACTATAGTTCGAGGGCAATTATTTTGTTATGGATTTTTACATGAAACAGCTTAAACGGGCAGACACTTGTTAAAACCTGGTGAGCCAGGAAACGGTCCTGGCATTTGTCCAGCACCTGGAGCTATGAGTCGATCTTCCATTACTTGCCACAGACTGCAGAGTGTGTACATATAAACACCCAAATAAAGCGTATAGTGTGTGCGCGTTATTGTTTCTATAGGGTCTTGTTTTGCGCAATCTACTTTCCTAGCTCATGTTTCACTAAGAGATTAATCCGACAAATCAGGTATCTCTTTCCATTGCTTATTAAACACACTTACAGCTTTCCTTAAAAGGCTTTCTGTGTGTCTGCACATGGGAAACATAACCCCCCCACCCCATATGGCATAAGATGTAACAGAAAGATTAAAGGCATATTACATTTCTTGGCCTGCCCTGCTGATTTTCTTAACCCATTCATTGCTGGACATGTGAAACCAAATCCAAGTTAAGAACATACGTTTATATTCGACCACTCTGCTTACGGTACTTTTCCCCGATTATTCTGTCAGATGTGTGTTTATAGTGCTGCAGAGTGTTGAGATTACATATTCATGCCTTAGTCGGTGAAGACAGTAAAACAGATCTGGCTAATCTCCAAAGTAATTGGAGAACATGATTTATTCTTATTTATCTCATTTTCCTACAATGCAGTTGTCATCAGGACTAGTTATACTACTAACAACATAAAAACGATGGAAAAAAGGGTTAATATTAGTGATCAACGGAGCTACTGCCATTAAAAACAAATAGTTATGATTAAGCAAAAAAAAAAAAATTGCAGAAAATAAGATAGTGGATGTCAAGAAAACCAGCAAAGCTGCCCTTTGGCGTAGCTGAACCAGATTAAATCACCAAAAAACTTTGTATTCAGCGTTTTTTTTTTTTTACAGTCAAAATATTTTTCTAGGGGAAATTATTCTGATTGTATAAAAATTAGTAGAGGATTTTTTTTGGTCCACTGGTAATATTTATATTTCTTACTTAAAACAAGGACAGTTTTGAATGTATTTCATTTGTAAAAATGCGTCTGCATAATCGTGAACCATTTTAACATAAATGTGCTTTATGTAAGTCTATAGGAAAGTGGTTGACTGTGCACCCTATATGTAAAAATACGTGTGAACCTAGCCTTAGAGTGGCGCTGCTTAAATTCAGCATGGTGCTGACTGGCTGTTCAGACAACTGGTTGCCTGAGCCTAAAGGGAAAGGTGTTGCGTTTCACATATTTCTTCTTTTATTAGTATTCTTTTTTAGAACAACAACCTACTAGACGGCATCAAAATCCAACCTATTAAAAGGAAGACTGCCACGATTTTGGCAAAATTGAACTACTGCTATTGGTAAATTGAGGACGTAATTGGGTAATGAAGTCTGTCTTTGGTATCTCAATGTGCTGTATCATTGTCCTGTTATTTTTCTTTATTCTAAATGCAAATGAGCATTTTTATGTGTACCAGGGGGAATGACTGTACCTCTAAGAGTATCGCTATGCCCTCCTGGACCCCTCCCATCTTTTCCTATAAATAAGCTTGACCTAGAAGAATGGGGAGGAGAAAATGGGAGAGGTGGCTGGGTGGCCATAGCAGTGCTGCTAGAGATATAGCCACACCCACCGTGCACAAAACAGCTCACCAGTGGTTGAATTTTGCCAAAACTGGTGGAAGACTTGCACGTTTTAAGGGTGGGTTTTAGGTTTGTCGAAAACTCTAAAGGGGTACTCTGGTAGAATTATTTATTTTTTTAAATCAATTGATGCCAGAAAGTTAAACAGATTTGTAAATGACTTCTATTTAATAATCTTAATGTTTTTAAACTTTTAACTGTGGAAGCTAAGGCAGGTCCATGGTTAACGTGTCCTTAAAGTATCCACAGAGACTGTCATCCATCACAGGCCATGAAAGGAATAACTTTGCAAACTGCATTTATATAAATGGCTGAGTTCCCTGGTTCCAAGATGAAATATGATACAAGGAATATGAGAGGGAAGCTTAAGGTCGGACCCCTAAGGTTTTTCCTTTTAAAGTACAGGAATCAGGGCTTGAAAATTATTATACTGAAATCATAACCAGCTGGGTATTCCTCAGAAAGGAAAAGGTTAAATAATGAGAAACTCTGCGGCATATGATATTTCCGAGCTCCTGTTAACAACTGCATTTCACATGCTGGAGGAACAACAGATCTCTTGGAAGAAGTCATGATTGAAAACAGAAACAATTGCTTATTATGTGGAAAGCATCTAATGGTAATTATATATTATTATACATAATAGAAAGCAAGGTCTGCTGTATGGTTTACTGCAATGCTATATGCTAAGATGTGGAGAGCCCACAGCAAAGATGGCAAGATCTGTACCTCTGCACGTAACATCATCCTTTTTAAGTAATAAAGAGGCAGATACCACATACAAGGGAGACAGCAAATGCACTGCAAAATTACTGACACAGTCTATGATAAGTCCTCATATGTATATGTACAATATCGGCAACGACTTTAGACAATATGGTAATGCCATGACTTGTACCAGCCTGCAGCCCATGTAAACATTGATGAGACTGTGGCCCATTCAAACAGCTGATCGGTGAGGGTTCTCACAGCTCCCACTGATATCATATTGATGGACTACCCTATGGATAGGCAATTCATTTTAAAGGCTGAACAACAATTTAACCACTAGTAACTTTAAAGGAGTTGTCTGGTAAAAAAAATATCTTATTCCCTATCCTGAGGATAGAGGATAAGTATTTGATTGGGTGGGGGTATCTTCGCAGGGTTCCAGCGGTAGGACCCACATCTGATCAGATACTTATCCCCTATCCTGTGGACAACCCCTTTAAGAACATGAAAATGTAATATTTTTTTCCTTCTTATTATTCCTAAAGGATAATTCCCTTTTGGACTTTTATGGCATATCCACAGGATAGATAAATGGGGATTGGACTGCTGAAACACACAACCATTAACATAAATGGAAGTTATACAAATAGCAAAAAACTGCCACTTTAGCTGTTTTCTTGCTTCCCAACTACCTCTGGAAGAGGGGGCCAAGGACCTATCTTGCGATAGGTTTAGGTACCAGAGGTTGGACCAACAGCTATTGAACATTTATGGCAGATCCTGTTGATATGTCATTAACGTCCAAATGGAAATGCTTCTTTAATGTAAGTTCTACTGTCTTTTACTTAGGACAATTCAGTATATGTTTTAGCTTTTCAGATAGGATTTTTATTTTCTTTTTAAAAATGAACTTTAGAATTTAAACCATAGTTGACCATTCTGAAGTCAGACATTACCCGGAATTGTGCCACCATTACGGAGATACATGCTGTATTAGCTTTCATTTATAAAATGTAAATGGTCAGCTTTGCACAATGAAAGCAGGATCCAGCATATCTAGCTTCCCTGCCTCCGTTCCCTCTGCTCCCATATGCCTGCCCACCTCGTGCTCACATGTGTTCCATAAATATTCACGAGGTGGACGGACATATTGGAGCAGAGGGGAAGGAGGTAGGGAAGCTCTGTATGCCAGCTCCTGCCTCCATTGCGTAAATTTACATATTAGCAATGGAGGCTAATACTGCATGTATCATTTTAATCCAGTTCACCTGGATTTAGTGCTGGGGAACCAGCTGTCACTTTTCTATTAAAGTTGGTTTGCTTTAAACGGTTT
The DNA here is from genome assembly GCF_029499605.1 of Hyla sarda. Classification (NCBI taxonomy): domain Eukaryota; kingdom Metazoa; phylum Chordata; class Amphibia; order Anura; family Hylidae; genus Hyla; species Hyla sarda. The sequence continues at coordinate 205,680,372 of NC_079192.1, forward strand.
TATGCCCTGACGGTGGCATCCCACGGCCTACGTCAGGGGGTACAGCAAGTACCCCACTGCGGCAGCTGGAGTACAGAAGCAGAACACCGCTGTGTGTGTGAGTGATTGACTCTACCTGTCACTCACTCACAAGATGCCGGGAGAGGAAGAGGAAAGAAGGCCTGAGGGAGCCGCCGGGAAAGAAGAAAGATCCGCAGGAGGTAAGTATGTCGGGCAGGCTGGGGGGCAGGCTTCGCCTAACTAATGTGGGGAAACTTCTGCCATGCTAATGTGGGGGAACATCTGTCATGGTAATGTGGGGAGGACATCTGCCATGCTAATGCATCAATGACCTGGCACGGGGGGGGGGGGGGGGTAATTAAAATGGCAGATGGGGATCAGAGTGGCCACCTCAATACCTAATCTGATCCCCCTGTGCCATTTTAATCCCCCCCCAATCCACCATTTAAATTCCCACCCCCCACCCATTGATCCTCCCTGTACCATTTCAATCCCCCCTCTGATCCCCCTGTGTGATTTCAAAAAGTTATATATATAAAAAAAAAAAATCTGGAATGTAAAATAGTAGATGTGGGGTAGTTTTTGTTGGCTATGTTTTTATTGGGGGGGGGGGGGGGGGTGCAGCATTTCTCTTTTGGACCCAGGCAGCACAATGTCTTGGGCCGGCCCTGGCTCTGGCTCACTGTTCTAAAGCGGCACCGTGGCCTTAAAAACAGTGAGCCTGCGACCGGGACTGACGGGGACAGTCCAGGCCGCTGCAGCAAAGAAGAACCTGAAATCACGGATGGCCAGGTGAGTGTGTCTCTAAGTGTATCTTTCTGTTAGTGTGTGTCTGTACTTGTATATCTGTAGTGTGTGTCTGTACGTGCATGCCTGTAAGTGTGTGTCTGTAAGTATCTGTCTGTTAGTGTGTGTCTAAGTGTATCTGTATGTTAGTGTGTGTCTGTTAGTGTGTGTGTGTGTCTGTTAGTGTGTGTGTGTCAGTGTGTGTGTGTCTGTTAGTGTGTGTGTGTGTGTCAGTTAGTGTGTGTGTGTCAGTTAGTGTGTGTGTGTCAGTTAGTGTGTGTGTGTCAGTTAGTGTGTGTGTGTCAGTTAGTGTGTGTGTGTCAGTTAGTGTGTGTGTGTCAGTTAGTGTGTGTCAGTTAGTGTGTGTCTGTTAGTGTGTGTCTGTTAGTGTGTGTCTGTTAGTGTGTGTCTGTTAGTGTGTGTCTGTTAGTGTGTGTCTGTTAGTGTGTGTCTGTTAGTGTGTGTCTGTTAGTGTGTGTCTGTTAGTGTGTGTCTGTTAGTGTGTGTCTGTTAGTGTGTGTCTGTTAGTGTGTGTCTGTTAGTGTGTGTCTGTTAGTGTGTGTCTGTTAGTGTGTGTCTGTTAGTGTGTGTCTGTTAGTGTGTGTCTGTAGTGTTTGTCTGTAAGTGTATGTCTGTAGTGTGTGTCTGTAAGTGTATGTCTGTAGTGTGTGTCTATAAGTGTATGTCTGTTAATGTGTGTCTGTGCTTGCCTAGGGTCCAATCAAAATTAAAGACAGCCCTGGCTTTATCTCCAGCAAGGTTCTCTGCATGCTGCCATCTCTCAGCATGAGGAATGTAAACAGAGCTAAAAGTCAGCAGGTTGTCTATAATCCTGAAATATAGGACTCTCTTGAACCGACTTGTGTTGTTTTTCTTGTGATCAATTTACTAAATACACTCAGTCAGTCGTGCATAGAAAAGAAGAACAAATTGATTTGAAGTCCTGCATGTCTTGCCTATCTAAGCCTGTGACACTCATCTTTCCTTGATGTTTCTTTTATAACATACTAGCTGAGTACCCGGCATTACCCAGTTTTTCCTTCCTAATCCTTGTTGGAGAGGAAAACAAACAAAGGAGGAAGCTTTTGATTTCATATCCCATCCTCATATATTGTTGTCATATCCCAACCTCATATCCCGTCCCCATATCCCGACCTCCTATCCTGTCCCCATATCCCAATCTCCTATCCTGTCCCCATATCCCAACCTCCTATCCTGTCCCCATGTCCGTCTCCATATCCGGTCCTCAGGTGGGACTGATTTGTGATGAAGGTATTGTAAGCTGAAAATAGAAGGGGACGTGGCTTTGTAGGACTAGGGGTGATTTGCAAGCCAGACCAATGCACAAAAAGGATAGAGAATAAAAGGAGTGGAGCTTAAACCGTAGGCGTGTTTTTGTGAGATGGGGTGTGTCTTGCAAGCCAGACTGACACATTCACCAGGAGAAGCGGAGCGGAGCTTGTGGAGTGAGGTACTAGAAGTCCCATATACTTGCATGGGACTTGAAACAAAAACCCATCTTTTATATAAGGGTGTAGGCAAGAGTTAATTTAACTATCATATATTTTTATTTGACATATAAGTAATATGTGTACCAGGTATTATTGAAATATCTCCAGCCGTACGGAAGTTATGTGGGAACATACATTTCCCATAGGTTTGCATTGGACTTTAAACAAAAACCCTGATCCTCACAAATGGGGGTAGTTAAGGGTTAAATTAACTATCCTATATTTTAAGTGGACATATAAGTAACATGTGACCAAGTATTATCGAAATATCTCCAGCCGTTTGGAAGTTATGCAGTAACATATTTCCCAAAGACTTGTATGGGACTTTAAACAAAAACCCCGACCCTGGCAAATGGGGGTGAGTAAGGGTTAAATCACCTATCCTATGTTTTTTGTTGACATATAAGTAACATGTGTGCCAGGTTTCATGTTAGCAGTTTGGACGTGATTGTGGAACATACACACATACACACATTGGGGGAAATTTAGCAAACCCTGTGCAAAGGAAATGTTTCCCAGTTGCCCATAACAACCAATCAGATCGCTTCTTTCATTTTGCAGAGGCCTTGTTAAAAATGAAAGAAGCGATCTGATTGGTTGCTATGGGCAACTGGTCAACTTTTCCTGGGGACAGGTTTTGAGAAATCTGCCCCATTGAGTTTTTTATATTATATATATATATATATATATATATATATATATATATATATATAGATAGACAACTGTTTTTTTTTTTTTAGTTTTTTTTTTTACAGGCACAATAATCTAAATGCGTGATTCCATATTGAGCTCATTAAGGATAGAGCCCATTTTGGCCTTAAAGGAGTACTCCGATGCAAATCATTTCATGGGCAAAGCAAGCAATAAAGGGGTACTCCCACCCTAGACATCTTATCCCCTATCCAAAGGATAGGGGATAAGATGTCTGACCGCGGGGGTCCTACCGCTGGGAACCCCCGCAATGTTGCATGGCATAGGCTCAGCTAAGGAAACGCCTAGCTTGCGCAGCCGGCCAATCGGATGATAGGGGGCTCTATGGACAGGTACGTGAATGGGCTACATTTTGATTTTAGTTTATTCTTTCTAGGGGGCATCAGAGTTTTCCTTTAAAGGGGTACTCTGCTGCACACATCTTATCCCCTATCAAGAGGATAGGGAATAAGATATTAGATTGCGAGGGTCCCGCCGCCGCCATCTCGGAGCTGGTACCCCTGTCATTCGGGGCATGGAGCGAACTCCGCTCGATGCCTGATGACTGGCCATGCAGGCCCCCTCCATTCAAGTCGATTTGAGGAGGCGTGACTGTTCTGTACCAGCCGTCATGCCCCCTCCCACAGACATGAATGGAGGGTTTTTGGCGTGACATCACGAACGCAGAAGCTGCAGGCTTCCGTGTTCCGGACGCCGCAGCTGTTGGCCCGGTGATCGCGGGGGTCCCGCCGCTGGGGATAGGATGTGTACAGCGGAAAACCCCTTTAAGAACACAACCAAATTTTTTTTTTCTTCAGAATACAGGGATATTTGGGGGCTAATTCTTTTGCACTCTGATGTGTAGTTTTTGTCAGGACCCCTTTTGTCTATATGTGACTTTTTATTAATGTTTTTCCTGGGATGTATTGTGACCAAAAAAATCTTGGACTTTTTTTTTGCATTTACACCTTCACTGGAGAGGATCAATAATAATATTTTTTAACAGTTTTTCTTAAAAAAAATAGGAAAAATGGGGTAATTTTTAATTTTCATAAGGGGAGGGGCTTTTATTTTATTTACACTTTTAAAGCCTCCATAGGATACTATCATAAGCAATCATTAGATTGCTAATACTGAATAATGCTATGCTATAGTGTGATATGCACTCTGTTGGTAGTAGTAGACAGACTGTATTAGAAGAATACCCCGGGACCAGCACGGACTACTTTGGGAGGACTTCCACTGGCATGGAAATTGATTGGCCCTCCGCAAACACATTGCTGCTAGAAGTTAATTACCGACATCAGCATCATCCTTGAAGTTGGTCATTCACTGTGAGTGAAAGTTGCCCAGTTGCCCATAGCACCAATCAGATCGCTTCTTTCATTTTTAACAAGGCCTCTGCAAAATGCTTGGTTGCTATGGGCAACTGGGCAACTTTTCCTCTGCACAGGTTTTGATAAATCTCCCCCTTCATGTACAATGTGAGGTACATGTACATCTACATTGCATGTTCCTTAGTGGTTAAAGCATAGATCTTCATAGAGACAGCTAGAAGAATCACTGCTGCAGCACTGACAACTTATACTGCCTGTAATATGGAACTTAAAATGTCTCCCCTTTCATACTGAAAAGATTGGAAGATATACCAAAATAATGCTTTAATAGGAAAAATACATATGAAAGATATAGACTATGAAATTACACCTGAAAAATTAATCAGTGTTTTTTGGAATACTTTGAAAATATCCTCTTCCTACTGTAAAGCCTTCGGCCCATATTAATTAATCTGCAGAAGTCATAAATGTGCCCGATTCGTCCATAACAACCAACCAATCACAGCTCAGCTTTCATATCTTGACAAGCTCTGGTAAAATAAAAGCTGAGCTGTGATTGGTTGTTATGGATAGATCAGACGCATTTTTGTCTCCTGCAGATCTGGGTCATTGGGCCGACACTATAGATAAATACCTTACCAAAAAGTATGGAGAAGTTATAGACATACCTGGTGAAGTCTCCCTTTGCCTCCTAAATGGAACACAAAAAATAAAGAAGGTTAAGGACAGTTAATTCCTACGACTGCATCTCTTAACTATTTCTATTGCTCAGGAACTAAAAACAGCTTCTTATACCTAGGATGATTATATCACAAACATTTGAACAAAGATATACAAACTATGGGGGAGATTTATCAAAACCTGTGTAGAGGAAAAGTTGCCCATAGCAACCAATCACATTGCTTCTTTCATTTTTAACAAGGCCTCTACAAAATGAAAGAAGCAATCTGATTGGTTGCTCTGGGCAACTTTTCCCTCTGCATAGGTTTTAATAAATCTTCCCCTATAGGACATGATATAAGCTTGTGGAGTGGATGCCATATTGGACTATATGATCTTTTACAAAGACACAAAACAGACCCATTAGCCTACAAGTCAGGCAGGACCGACCAGAGGAAAATGTCAGCAGTTTTTCCCACAAAGGATAGAAAAAAGTATTAGGAAGCAATAAACCCTGGGCTCTCCTGCCCTTTGATGATGGGATGTAGGGCAATAAACAGCAACAGCAAGGATTCTATTTAGCTCCAGGGTTTTTTCAGCTCTATGTATACCATATATAAACATATAAATAAAACCTACAAATAATAATATACATTTTAATAGTTTTGCCTCAAAAAACCTTACTTCTTGAAATATTTAGCAGAGGACGAGGTTGTACATAATAAAACTCCATGCAAATGGAGGGCTGGAGATCTTCGAAGCACAGACCTACTGGGAGATCTAGTTAAAGGGGTAGTCCAGTGGTGAAAAACGTATCCCCTATCCTAAGGATAAGGGATAAGTTTGAGATCGCGGGGGGTCCGACCGCTGGGGCCCCCTGCAATCTCTCTGTACGGGGGCCAGGCTCTACGGCCAGATAGCGGGTGTCGACCTCCGCACGAAGCGGCGGCCGACACGCCCCCTCAGTACATCTCTATGGCAGAGCCGGAGATTGCCGAAGGCAGCGCTTCGGCTCTGCCATAGAGTTGTATTGAGGGGGCGTGTCGGCCGCCGCTTCGTGCGGAGGTCGACACCCGCTATCTGGCCGTAGAGCCTGGCCCTCGTACAGAGAGATTGCAGGGGGCCCCAGCGGTCGGACCCCCCGCGATCTCAAACTTATCCCCTATCCTTAGGATAGGGGATAAGTTGTTCACCACTGGGTCACCACTGGACTACTCCTTTAATGTGTGATAGAAGTGTCCCGCTGTTCACCATCCTGATGCCAGTTCTCTGCCACTGTCAGCAATTCTATCTGTGATTTTGTAGCGGACAAAAGCTTGCCCAAGCGCTTTGCTCCAAAAATAGCATCTATTTATTTTGTAAGGTGGGATCTTATAAAATATATCTTATGAAATAATATTGGGAATATGAAAGGAGGTATTAAACATTATTTAATGACAGCAAAGTTCACTAACAGTTGAGTTTTTGGCACAAGCTGACACTTTATAGAGCACCCACTGGTCTTACTGAGCATTTAATTTAGTTGAATTTACAAAAGCTCTACTATCTTTCTTAGGCTGAATTCACACCTCCTTTTTTGCATATGGGTGCCGGATCCGGCTGGGGGAGGGGAAACCGGGCGCTCCCGTACCCCAGCTGGATCAGCCCGTGACTCCATTTACTTTACTGAGCTGACCGGAGTCAAAACGGTGACTCCGGTCGGCTCAGTTTTGACCCGTATGCGGGTTCCTGACCGGACCTAAAACCGTAGTATAGTATGTCAAAACTGAGCCGACCGGAGTCACTGTTTGACTCCAGTCGGCTCATCATGGTAAATGGATTCACGGGCTGATCCGGCTGGGGTACGGGAGCGCCCGGTTTCCCCTCGCCCAGCTGGATCCGGCACCCGTATGTAAAAAACGAGGTGTGAATGCAGCCTTACCCACCACCACTAAAGGAATTTTAAGTTGTAATATGAACACACTCAGAGCTATAACAGCACATATAGAGCATTTTAGGTGTCCACAGCATTCTTCATTAAGGGTCTATTCACACGTACAGCATTCTGCGCAGATTTGATGCTCAGGATTTCAAGCTGTGTTCAGTTTACATTGAAATCTGCAGCAGAAAATTCTGCGCATCAAATCTGCACAGAATCCTGTAAGTGTGAATAGACCCATACAAAAGTTTTGCCTCAAAAGCTCCTAATGGTTCCCATACACCTTAGATTATCTAAGGCAGTGGTCTCAAACTGTGGCCTTCAGATGTTGCAAAACTTCAACTCCCAGCATGCCCGGACAGCCGTTGGCTGTCCGGGCATGATGGGGGTTGAAGATTTGCAACATCTGGAGAGCCACAGATTGAGACCACTGATCTAAGGTGTATGGCGGCCTCCTGTATGGCGGCCTCCTGACTCTCCATCAACATCATCTGTTGGGTCAAAGAGTCGAGTGTTCTGGATTTTTTTGCTGCCCGTCCCTTTTTGTTTAGGGAAGGATAAGCCACCACCAGAGCTGTCTGGTTGCAGCTTACCCCTCCCTACATCTCCTCCCTCATCTCTGTTTACCATCCTACACATGCTCTCCGCTCTGTTAATATATAGTGTGTAATATTGTAATGTCTGATACTATGTCTGATTATTATTAAGTTTTAGAAAATATGAAGATCTAAATCCTTCTAGATCAAGACCCCATAGTTTATTGTTTAGGAAGCCCTTTTGCTAGACACAACACCCTTTCCCATGGCCGAGGGGTTCTTGAAGAATTTCTGTGGAATGATCTTAAAGAGGCCCAGTCAGGCCATTAGGGAGCTTAGTGTTAGTTTTTAGTCTTACGGATCTTTCAAACATTTACAATTAAGAGCATGGGGGAGGGGGAGATGTCACTGCCACAACCCTAACTTAATGATGCAGAAAATCCATGCATGCCACAGGACTATTCAGCCTCGGCTTCTATTCCTGTGGCAGCTGTAGCACTGTAGTAAGTTGCTAGGAAGATCTTAATCCCTGATCCATGTCTATTTTATCTTACTGCCTCTTTGATTCCTATATTGTACAATGTCACATAGCAACACTGGTTAGCAGAAAATCATGAGGTTTAATGATGCTATTCAACAATGACCTCTGTATTGTATAGCTCCTTTGTAAGCGTTGCTATAGAGAATACATAGACAATATTGCAGCTTGAAGCTCTTAGGCTTTCACATCTCCTTCGGCTACCCTGGTGAAATGTCTGCGCAGTTCAACTGACCCATTAGATGAGAATGCGGAGTTAAAAAACAGAGGTACAAAAAAATACAAAAAAAACGACAGTTGTTCTTAATATGGTCCTGTAAGGGTTTTATTTTAAGACTAAATTTATTTTATTTTTTAACAGGAAGCAAAAACATTATGTATCCAAAGAGAAAAACACCATTGTCATTAATACTGCCTGGATCAAATAAATGAATGACACCAAATTTGTAATTTCTCATTGGAAAGGGAAAGACTGGTGACATGACACACAGGATTTCCAGTATTTGTAAGTGATAACAAGCTCCTCAGATGGTTGGAAACACTTTTTGTATCCTCCACACATAGCTGGTGCCTGGACAGACTAGAAAAAATGGTTATTCTGTAATAAATTGGGCCATCTGCATATAGATATTATATTGCTCTTGTATATATATTACGGTAGATTGCAGTTTGCCCATGACTAGCTTGGCCAACAGCTATTACTCTTAAAGGGGTACTCCCATGGAAAACTTTTTTTTTTAAATCAACTGGTGCCAGAAAGTTAAATAGATTTGTAAATTACTTCTATTAAAAAATCTTAATCCTTCCAGTACTTTTTAGGGGCTATATACTACAGAGGAAATGCTTTTCTTTTTGGATTTCCCTGATGTCAGGACCACAGTGCTCTCTGCTGACCTCCGCTGTCCATTTTAGGAACTGTTCAGAGCAGTATATGTTTGCTATGAGGATTTTCTCCTGCTCTGGACAGTTCCAAAATGGACAGCAGAGGTCAGCAGAGAGCACTGTGGTCCTGACATCAGGGAAATCCAAAAATAAAAGCATTTCCTCTGTAGTATATAGCCCCTAAAAAGTACTGGAAGGATTAAGATTTTTTAATAGAAGTAATTAACAAATCTGTTTAACTTTCTGGCCCCAGTTGATTTAAAAAAGCTTTCCATGGGAGTACCCCTTTAAATAGACAAGCATTTATGTATAGAGCTATCCTGAAGTTGTAGTTTAGATAATCACTAAGTCATGACATTCTCTGAGACTATGCTTAGATGCTACATGTTCATCATTCATGTTCAACAGAGAGGAATCAGTCAATGTCAGACATCGTAAGTGGCAGCTTATATTACATAACGGATATGGAATTTTGAAACATAACATGATAGCTCCTTCTTTCCCTTGTCATCTGCCATCAGGGGAGTCAAGACATTTCAGTCCTTCAAAATCAGTGGGTTTAGCTAATGTGCATCTAATGTGTAGGGGCACCTGTAGTCCTGCGTATTACACCAAATAAGAAGGGATTGTGACTGAGGAGATTAAATGGGTACTCCGGTGGAAAACATTATTTTTTTTTTTTAAATGAACTGGTGCCAGAAATTTAAACAGATTTGTAATTTACTTCTATTAAAAAATCTTAATCCTTTTAGTACTTTTTAGCAGCTGTATGCTACAGAGGAAATTCTTTACTTTTTGAATTTCTTTTTTGTGTTGTCCACAGTGCTCTCTGCTGACACCTCTGTCAGTGTCAGGAACTGTACAGAGCAGCATAGGTTTGCTATGGGGATTTCTCCTGCTCTGGACAGTTCCTGATACGGACATCAGGTGTCAGCAGAGAGCACTGTGGACAACACTAAAAAGAAATTCAAAAAATAACAGCTGCTAAATTTGAAATTCAAACAGCTGCTAAAAAGTACTGAAAGGATTAAGATTGTTTAATAGAAGTAATTTACAAATCTGTTTAACTTTCTGGCACCAGTTCTTAAAAAAAAAAAAGTTTCTCCTTTAAAGTCTATTTAATAAAAAAGAAACAAAAATCTAAATACTTGAACATTGAATGTAAATATGAGGCATTGCTTCATGTTTATTTACAAGCTTTACCAATGTATTGGCCAAATACATTTTGTATGTTACTGTGTTAAAGTGTTGTTGTCCTTACTAAAAGGGGCATTTCAGCCATCACGCCCCCTCCCATAGACATGAATGGAGAGGGGCGTAGCGTGACGTCATGTCTCTGGAGCAGCGCCCAGCAAAGAACGAAAGGTTGCACATGATAAAGTCAGGACCACTGCAAACAACTTGATTTTGACTAGTCTACACAATCGTGAGAAAATTGTCTACTTAAAAGCTGAAAAAAATATAGTGTACATGCAATAATAAATTCCCCCCTAAATCTCTAAATCTGGGCCATGGTGTGTTTTCCCGGAAATACATGTACACACAGAGAATCTAGGCTCTACACTATTTGGGTGACAAATAACAGGAACAAAATAGTTATTGGCTGGGGTGTAATGGAGCCAGGGCCCACAAAAATGATGTCCTGGCACTTACTTGGCAGACAGGTCACAGCAGGGCACTCTAAAAAGAGGTCCCCTGTGCACAGATTTATTTATTTATTACTAAAACAACCGTTCCTTTGGTGCCTGTGGTCCCCCACAAGTCTGCACAGGGCTGTGGATGATGCCAACAGGCCCCTATCATAAGCTGGCATTGTTTAATCACATATTAGAACTGGCAGTTAATGACACTATTGTAGAAATGAAGGCAATAAACCATTTTAGGCTTTTATTGTAAGCTTATAAGCTGTTACAATCTCCCAAAACACACAACAATTGCTGCTTTATGAGCGTTTAGCTGACTGATGGGACTCAAGTTTATACCCCTTTGATAATGGGGAAGACTGGTCCTAAATATATATATATACACCACTTTAATAAGAAGCAAGACCGGCCTACAGTATATGCCCCTTTATTAATGCGCAGAACTGGCCTCAAATATAAACCTTATCTGTATAACAAGGACCTATATTTTCAGGAGCATGCCCACAAATATAATGCGAACTTGATAGTTCCCCCTATTCTGCTTGCTCCGCCTACTTTGCCTCGGACCATATAAGAACTTGATGGTTTCACAACTCATCTGCAACTCTGTTATGATACATTATATATTTCTATACGATCGTATTCAAGAGCTGCAACTAAACTGAAAATCTAGTAACAAGGCTTCCAATTGCCTCTTCTTCTTTGTATACAGAATAAATACAAGCTGACGCAGGATACATGCACTGAAAAGGGATGTCAGGACCTCTTCTCTGTGCTGCGCACGAATGCATCTCATTAGACCAGGCTTGTTTCTTAGCCATCACCAACCGTGACAATGGGAGCTGTCTACATAACCAGAGAAAGTGCAAATTGGGACTTAACTAAATTGTTTCAAAAATGTAAATATCAAAGTAAGACTCCTTTTTCAATCTTCTTAAAATGTAAAATGAAAGTAAAGGTCATTGCTGTCACATGGGATTCATTAGACGTGAAGCGGACGGCCAAGTTATCCTACACACATATGGATTCTGGCAAACAAAAAAAGGCGGCAACGTTACAATCTTAATTGGTATCAGGTTTTGCATGTGAAAGCGTTTGGGGTGTGTGATGTGGATGACAATACTGTAGATTTCATTATCTCCTTGCGTTCCCCATGTGATAGGCAGTGGAGAAAGCCTTCTTACCTGCAGGATGTACGCTGCCAGTTCAAAAACAACCTCGCTGTCAACATCTATCAATTCCTGCAAAATGCAAAGAGAAAAAGATGTTGTGAATTTGCAGAGGACGGGCTGCTCCGAGCTGTATAATGTAGCGTGCAGAGCTGCGCTCTTGTGGCTTCACATCAAAGGTCTGTTTTACATTGCAACATGGAATGCTCCGAAAAGGGGAGGTTACATTAAACCTTACTTCTAACATACATTGTGCCCAACATTACAACAATCAAAAGCCCTGCAGTTATTTCCATGACAATGAAATAAAGATGAATATACTCTGTAACCTGTTGTGCATCATATAGCCATATCACAACTGATGCTGTCTATCAATTACATTGTACATATACACCAGCCTGACATTTCCAGATCCAAAAGGGAACAAGAGAAATCTGTCAAGTATGATGAATTCCCCTGCTCACAGGGCTGTCAGTTCTCTATTTGTAGTTCCCAATAGTACCACGAGGAACGAAAACATTTGTTGGCTAAAGAAAGGGATTTCCGGAGGCTGAAACAGCAGAAAAGGTATTCCTGGCACAGCAGAAATATGACCCTTCATATCTAATCTACTGTGACTGCCAAATGGATTATTTATGCACTCATACATCTAATGAATGGAGCTGTCTATGGCACTAAACACTGCATAAAGAATACTTCAATTGTGTGCAAATATATACAGTATAAGATGACAAAGCAATACAATTCTAGCAATGGTGGAATGTAGTCACTGGATCTCACTCACTGGAAAGGGGTTTCCCCATCTCTAAGATATGCCATCAATATATGCTAGGTGGAGTCCTCTGGGACCCCCCACAAAAGAGTAAATAAAGGGAACACAACACTGGTGTCTGCATCCTCTTTACTGCTTAAAGGGGTACTCCGGCGGAAAGGTTTATTTTTCTTTTTAAATCAACTGGTGCCAGAAAGTTAAACAGATTTGTAAATTACTTCAATTAAAAAATCTTAATCCTTCCAGTAATTATTAGCTGCTGAATACTACAGAGGAGATTCTTTTCTTTTTGAAACACAGTGCTCTCTGCTGACATCTCTGTCCATTTTAAGAACTGTTCAGAGTAGGAGAAAATCCCCATAGCAAACATATGCTGCTCTGGACAGTTCCTAAAATGGACAGAGATGTCAGCAAAGAGCACTGTGTTCATGATGTCAACAGAGAACACTGTTCCAAAAAGAAAATAATTTCCTTTGTAGTATTCAGCAGCTAATAAGTACTGGAAGGATTAAGATTTTTTAAGAGAAGTAATTTACAAATCTGTTTATCTTTCTAGCACCAGTTGATTTAAAAATAAAAAAAAGTTTTCCACCGGAGTACCCCTTTAAGCTAACAGGGCAAGCTGAAGTTCCCTGCATAGTCAGAATCATGGCTGTACAGAGCGGGAGGACATAGCTTGTTTCCCCTTTAGTTTCAGGACTGATGGAAGTCTCAGACGTTCTAGCGATATGCCATCGCTTTATGAGATGCTGTTGTAGTCCCATTAAATATATAAATGTATCTCCACAGGATGGATGTGTTACAGGAAGGTGTTTTTTTTTACATTGTTGGGGATATTTATGACGCAGAGGAGGAAAAATGGGGCAGTTACCCATAGCAACAAATCAGACTTCTGAAAAAAAGACTTTTGAAAAATTAAAGAAGCAATCTAATTGGTTTCTATTGGAAACTGCCAAAGTTTTGTTTTCTCTGCACAGGTTTTGATCCATTTTCCCCTGTATGCACTAATAGCCACTTTTCCATAGACTTGCATGAGACACATGATTAGATAAGAAAACGCCTCTTTTTATACCTTTTTTTACTGCAGTTTATTTTTATTTTTATGTGTGAACTTAACCTATAGCTGTAAAACAATGTAAGTTTTGGAAACTGAACCTTTCTAAACACCAGAATGTACAGTTGAAATGTTTTTACTAATCTAACACCTGGTTTGGATCCAGTCTAAATACTTTATAATGTTATTATCAGAATGACTTTCTTTACAAGTGGCTAAACGGAAAGTGAAAAAAGAGGAGCGTGGTTAAAAGACGGACACATAGATCCAAGCACATTACAATTCTACTGAAATATGTGTGCGACTTTGAATAAAGTTTCTATGAGAATCCGGCTTTTCATCTAATGCATTGAACTTTGAAGAGGTGATCAGTGAACTCTAAAAACCCAAACAGTGAATGTCTCTGAATACAGGAGGCAGAGTTCCCATGAATAGCTGCAGGCGGCCACTAATGACATTCAGTCCCCATTCCCCTCCGACAATCCTGTTCCCCTCTCTCGCTCAACAGCTCTGCAAGTCATGGAGGCCGCTTCCCAGCGAAGGACAATCGGGCTCTGTTCTTTCATGGTCCTGATTTAATTAACAACCTCTAGAGCTATTATAAGCCTCTTATTCTACAATCTCAAGTCAAACCTGCACCTTCCCAATGAAGGTCAATGGCACTGGTTACTGGTGGAAAGGGTCTATGCTCAGCTGCTTCTCCTTATACTCTGATCATAAGGGGACATTTAGGGGAGGTGAACGGATCCTACCAATGTTATCTTCCATATTAATATGGATAAAAGTAGCTATAGTTTAATGTACTTACCTGCGCTATGGATATGGTGAATAATGTTACTGGTATAAAGGGGCTTGAGGTCAGACTTTTTTTAATTAAAGTTTATGTCCTATTAAATATGCCAAGAAACAAACATTTTGGTGAAAACACTGGTAACAAATATTATGCTGTTTAGGGCTCATGCACACAAAGCTGAATATGGCAAACATAAGGGTCCATGGGTCCACGCTGTACCTTTAAAGGGGTACTCTACTGGCCAGCATTCGGAACTTCATGTTCTCAACGCTGTTTTCGCGCTGTGTGGGGGGGGGGGGGTCGACCACGCCCCTTGTAACGTCACGGCCATGCCCCCTCAATGCAAATCTATGGGAGGGGGCGTGACTGTGGTCACGCCCCCTCCCATAGACTTGCATTGAGGAGGCATGGCCGTGACATAACAAGGGGCATGGCCATGAACCCGCAGCGTGAAAACAGCATTCAGAACATTAAAGGGGTACTCCACTGAAAAAAAATGTTTCAATCAACTGGTGCCAGAAAGTTAAATAGATTTGTAAATTACTTCTATTTAAAAATCTTAATCCTTCAAGTACTTAGCTGCTGTATACTACAGAGGAATTTCTATTCTTTTTGAATTTCCTTTCTGTCTGACCACAGTGCTCTCTGCTGACATCTCTGTCCATGTCAGGAACTGTACAAGCATATCCACATAGCAAACCTCTCCTGCTCTGGACAGTTCCTAAAATTAACAGAGCTGTCAGCAAAGAGCACCGTGGTCAGACAGAAATGAAATTAAAAAAGAAAAGAACTTCCTGTGGATTTTATATCAGCTGAAAAGTACTAATTTTCAAATATGTTTAACTTTCTGGAAGCAGTTGATAAAAAAAATAAAAATAAAACGTTTTTTAGGGGAGTACCCCTTTAAGTTCCGAACGCAGGTCAGTGGAGTATCCCTTTAAATGTCTCCAACTTCAGTCAGGCACACAGTGTTCTAATGGATGCCATTAAGATAGTATCATGCCCCAAGCCTACCAGCCAGTGTTACAAACCTAAATGTAGTCCACATCAACCACTGCCATTACAGTTCTGTGCATACAAAACAGGAAAAGTATTAGGATTTCCATATACCTGAAGAATTTGAGTTTGGGTTTATGCATATGTTATATGAAATAAATGTATAGCACACTATACATATAACAATTCTATGTGATGTTAAATTCTTTTGTTTACTTTTGGATTTCTGCTGACTGTTGATGTATGATTTGCCACGCGGCCACATTCAACATTTTTGGGGATTCGGCCATGTGAAAGGGCTCAGTAGCAGGGTGTCATCTAAGAAAAACGTTCTCGCGTATTACCGACGTATAACACGTGCCCACAATGCAAGTCCACTTGATGAACCTATAAGGATATTATTGGATATTACTTAAATGGCAATAACCTAGCAAACTGTTCTTAGTACAGCTCCTGTAAGGGACGTCTTACATATTGTAGCTTTTGGTGTATTTCTACTTCATCTTTACTTTTACTGCATGAATCTTCAGCAATTTGCCATAAACGAGCACAAGGCTACAGTAATCGCATGTAGTAAACCCATTATCAGGCTTTGGTTATCAATGAACTGTCATAGGTCTGTACATAGATCAGAGGGTATGAATGTGTATTTGGGATCCGTCTCACGGCCAAAGGCATTCGGTCTAATAATAATAACCCTATACTTAGGAATAATTGCTAAAGACTCTGGGAAAAATCAATACATACATATTCAGTTTGGGACAAATCCCATATTTAGGAAGTCCTTGTGCCGATGGTGAATTAATCTTTGAGTCAGGGGAGAACATTGTCTGTTTTGCACACAATTATTATTATCATTTTTTTAAATATTTTATGGAAAAGTTCATAAGTCGCACAGACATACTACTAGATAAAACCACTCTAAAGTATCTCACGCATTGTATAAAGAACTGCCCGGTTATTAATAGAACTTTGCACTTTCTGATGTCTCAATATGAACAATTCATAATGCTTTTCTTTGCTCAAGGTAACTAGTGAGGGCACCCCTAGTCTAGTAGGGGTACTCGGCCCCTAGACATCTTATCCCCTATCCCGATCTCGGCTGCGGCACCCCAGACATGCGGTTCACAGAGCAAACTTCGCTCCGTGCTGGATGACTGGCGATGCGGGGCGGAGTCTCGTGATATCAAGGTCACGCCCCGCTTGTGATGTCAAGGCCATGCCCCCTCAATGCAAGTCAATGGGAGGGGGCGTGACGGCAGTCACGCCCCCTCCCATAGACTTGCATTGAGGGGGCGTGTACATGACATCAGAAGCGGGGCGCGGCCGTGACATCAGAAGCGGGGCTAGGTTGTGACATCATGAGCTTCCAGTGTTGCACCCAACGCTCTAAACGAATGCCGGGTGCAGCAGGTAGATCACGGGGGTCCCCAGCAGCAGGACCCACGAAATCAGACGCTATTCTTTGGATAGGGGATAAGATGTCTTGGAGTACCCCTAGTTAAGTATCATTAGCATTATGCTCACTAGAGGATTATTAGGGTAGGCTGATGGTGTTATATAATTGTCTATGTGGAAAGTTACTATTAGACTTCACAAAGTAGGAGTCTAAAAAGAAACAGAGAGAGACAATGCACAGTTCTTAATAATGTGACCTATTGACAGCTCAGAGTCAGGAAGCTGCTTATCTCTACCAAGCAACATTTTGTTATAAAACAATAGTGTTTAGTCAACAGGAATGTCATTTTCTATAGACTTCGGCTAATGCTGCCCTTTCTTGGCAAGAAATCTCTCTGGCATATTTGTAATTGTTAGAAGGAACTGCTGGGATTCTTCTATGACCTTGTCCTCTTTGTATTAGAAAGTACACTCGTACTCCCTGAGGAACACCCTGCCCCGAATCCACTCCGGTGATAAGTGCTGCGTAGAAGCACAGGCAGAGCTTTTCATCTTCTATGTCAGAACCAATGAATCTTTATGAGAACAAATGCCGGAAGATTCCTCGTCTTTCTATTTATTATGCATTCTGGTCATTTCTTTTATTGCATATAAGATATTTTCTGCCTTCCTTTTATCAGGCTCAGGAGACAGGACTACAAGAAGGATATATCACAATAAAGCACAATCCATGTGTGTAAACTATCCAAGTTATACATTAGAAAGCACTAAAAAAAAACTTTACTCAGCACTAACTTTACTTTATACAGTCCAGGACTATATTACTTTGTGTTTAATGTACTTTTTCAGTATTCATAGCTCTAATATACCAGGGCACTAGAAGTGGTGAAACTGTAGCTTTTAACCCCTTAAGGACTCAGCCCATTTTGGCCTTACGGACTCAATTACATTTTTACGTTTTCATTTTTTCCTCCTCGCCTTCTAAAAATCATAACTCTTTTATATTTTCATCCACATACTAGTATGAGGGCTTGTTTTTTGCGCGACCAGTTGTCCTTTGTAATGACATAACTCATTATATCATAAAATGTATGGCGCAACCAAAAAACACTATTTTTGTGGGGAAATTAAAAAGAAAAACGCAATTTTGCAAATTTTGGAAGGTTTCGTTTTCACGCCGTACAATTTATGGTAAAAATGACATGTGTTCTTTATTCTGAGGGTCAATACGATTGAAATGCTACCCATTATTATATACTTTTATATTATTGTTGCGCTTAAAAAAAATCACAAACTTTTTAACCAAATGAGTACGTTTATAATCCCTTTATTTTGATGACCTATAACTTTTTTATTTTTCCGTATAAGCGGCGGTATGAGGGCTCATTTTTTGCGCCATGATCTGTACTTTTTTTTTTTATACCACATTTGCCTATAAAAACTTTTAATAAATTTTTTATAATTTTTTTAAATAAAATGTATAAAAAAAGTAGCAATTTTGGACTTTTTTTTTTTACGTTCACGCCGTCCACCGTACGGGATCATTAACATTTTATTTTAATAGTTCGGACATTTACGCACGCGGCGATACCAAATATATCTATAAAATAAATTTTTTACGCATTTTGGAGGTAAAATAGGAAAAAACGGACGTTTTTCTTATTTATTGGGGGAGGGGATTTTTCACTTTTTTCTTTTACTTTTACATTTTTTTTTACACTTGAATAGTCCCCATAGGGGACTATTCATAGCAATACCATGATTGCTAATACTGATCTGTTCTATGTATAGGACATAGAACAGATCAGTGTTATCGGCTATCTTCTGTTCTGGTCTGCTCGACGCCGGGAGCCAGAAGCAGGAAGGTGAGGGGACTTCCGTGCGGCGTTCTGAATGATCGAATCCCCACAGCAGCGCTGCGGGCGATCCGATCGTTCATTTAAATCGCGCACTGCCGCAGATGCCGGGATCTGTATTGATCCCCGCACCTGAGGGGTTAATGGCGGACACCCGCGAGATCGCGGGCGTCGGCCATTGCCGGCGGGTCCCTGGCTGCGATCAGCAGCCGGGATCAGCTGCGCATGACACAGGCATTGCTCCGATGCCCGCGGTTATGCACAGGACGTAAATGTATGTCCTGGTGCGTTAAGTACCACCGCACCAGGACGTACATTTACGTCCTGCGTCCTTAAGGGGTTAAAAGAGAAGCCTTAGAAAGGAGAACTGACAAAAACAGCTAATCTAAATTTTGTGTTTTTTTCCATAGCATAGATTTTATGCCTTATCGATTACAGCATGGTTTCTATATTGCAGCAGCTCGTGGATATTCTCTTTAGGTGTCAGTATGTTAAAGAGTACCTGTTAGATCCCACTAATAAATAAATAAATAATATGTTACTCAGTACCTAATCCTGACCATGTACATGTAATCTTTATGCCTCTATCACAAATATCTCTATATATATAAAACTCAACATGTGTATGTATATTGGTGTATTTTCCAGCATCACGTCCAAACCGCTGAAGGTATTAACATGAAACTTGGCACACGTTACTTATATGTCAACTACAAACAAAGGATAGGTAAATTAACCCTTAGCAACCCCCATTTGTGAGCATTGGAGTTTTTGTTTAAAGTCCCATACAAGTCTATGGGAAATATATCTTACTGCATAACTTCCAAACAGCTGGAGAAATTTCAATAACACTTGGTCACATATTACTTATCTGTCAACTAAAAATATAGGATAGGTAAATTAACCCTTACCCACCCCCAGTGGCGAGAGCTACTACTTCTAGAGCTTCAGAAACCGTGCAACAGCGTGAAATGTGACTTCTGGATATGAGGGAGAGAGCTACTACTTCTAGAGCTTCAGAAACTGAACAACAGCGTGGAATACAACTTCAGGATAAGAGAAGGAGAGCCACGATGACAAGGGCTGCAGAGCATTTTGGCTTACTGTTTGGAGGATTTACCTACAACCGACAAAAGGTCTACTCACAACATGCCAGTGTTACCATTGGAAAAATGAACATAATAATTTGTAATTTCTTTTAAGGCAAGAAATTTAAATCAGAGTCACCTGGAATGTGCTGCAAAAATGGGAAAGTGAAACTATCTCAATTGGAATCACCACCAGATGAAATTTGGTCTTACACATCAGGAGATACATTGGAATCAGAGCATTTTCTCAATAACATTAGAAGGTACAATTCATGTTTTCAAATGACATCTTTTGGTGCCACATTAATAATTGAACATCCTAGCTTTTCATTAACATTCATTGTGCAAGGTCAGATTTTCCACAAGGCTGGGACATTGCATCCCTTGCCTGACCAAGCCCCGAAATTCCTACAACTATATATTATGGGAGACGAGCAATTGGAGGCCAACCAACGATGTGACTAAATTTTGGGAACAAGGCGTCAGATTGTATTAAACTTACAAAGGATGTTTCATGAGCACAATTGTCTAATTAAAAAATTTAAAACAGCATTGGAATGTATGTCAACGGATGAATATAAAGTAGTTGTAACATCTGCGCTCCTGTCATGTTCCCGCTGCCGGCGAGGCTTGGATTCGCATTGCGGGACGCACCTGCGCATGAATCCCAGCCAGTCACTCACCTCCCTGGTCTTCCTGTTCTCACAGCCCCGGCGCGTGTGCCCCTGCCTCCTAGGGCTTGCGTGCGCTGGAGCTCTTACATTTAAAGGGCCAATACTCATTTAATTAAGTGTCTACACCTGCACCCTGCCTTTAAGTACTTGCTCCTCCCTTGTATCCCTGATGGATCTTTGTTACCTTGTGCCCTAGAAAAAGCATACTGTGTTCCTGATATCTGTGTACCTGAGCCTTGTTCTGTTTCCTGACCCTGCACCTGTGCCGCCTGCCCTGACCTACTGCTACCTTGACCACGTCTTGCCAGTTTCCTTTTGTGCCATGCCACATCCCAGCAACCTGTGTGAACGAGTCGTGCCAGGGGTAGCGACCCTGGGTGCTGCCTGCCGCAGGAAGACTCTCCCGCTTTGCGGCGGGATCTGGTGAAAACCAGCAGCACCTTAGACTCCGCTCGCTGGCACAGCTCACGTCATCATCCACACAGGCCCAGAGGATCCACCACCTGCCGTGACCCTTACAGTAAGCTCCGGCCATGGATCCCGCTGGGGTGCCTTTGCCAGATGTCTCGGATTTTTCCACCATTGTGGCTCAACAGTCGCAGCAGGTAGCCTGTCAGGTGCAACAACTGAATCAACTCTCAGCCATGGTGCAACAGCTTCTTGCCGCTCAGCAGCAACAACAGCAACAGCAGAAGCCACCTGTTCCTGGGCCTTCTCCTGTGTCTGCAGCTTCTCTTGGAACCAAGCTTTGTTTGTCCTTGCATTCTAAGTATGATGGAGATCCCAAGCTGTGTAGAGGCTTTGTGAGACAGTGTTCTATCCATCTAGAACTCACGGCGGATCTATTCATGACAGAGCGTGCTAAAGTGGCGTTTGTGGTCAGTCTACTATCTGGAAAAGCTGTAGCCTGGGCTACTCCTCTGAGATCGTAGAGATCCGGTCTCTTTGAACCTGTCGGCCTTCCTTGCAGAATTCTACAATGCATCTGAAGAACCCGCGCGAGCCTCCTCTGCCGAGACGGCTCTTCTGAACCTCTGCCAAGAGGGAACTCTTACGTTGGCGACCACACGGTTCAGTTTCGCACTCTTGCCTCCAAACTTGCTTGGAACGACTAGGCCTTGTGCACTACCTTTAGAAAAGGACTTTCCTCTAGAATCAAGGATACTCTCGCGAGCAAACATCCATTTAGCCACTCGAATTGATGTGCCTTTTGCCGAGAGGCAGGAAGAACTTCCTTTGGAAAATGAACCTGCCCGAACACGGCGATTACCTCGTCTGGCACCCGTGTTCCAACATCCTCCTCTACTGTCTTCTTTGCCTCCTGCCGAAGAGGCTATGGAAGAGGACTGTTTTCGCTTAACGCAGCAGGAAAGATCTTGTCGACGCAATGAGAATTTGTGAGACTGAAGACTCCACGACAGAAACCTGCAAGTCCTTTACAGCCTTTGCCCATTCCAGAAACCCCCAGGTCACATGTAGTGGGGAACTTTCTGAGTTTCAAAAAAGAGGGGGAGACCAAAGGGGGGGGGGGGTTACTGTAACATCTGCGCTCCAGCCAGACACGCTGGCTGTGAGCGCTTTGTCATGTTCCCACTGGTGGTGGGGCTGGGATTTGCCCGCATGCAAATCCCAGCCCGTCACTCACCTCCCAGGTCTTCCTGTTCTCGCAGCCCCGGCGTGCATGCCCCCGCCTCCTAGGTCACATGCGCGCGCCAGAGCTCTAACATTTAAAGGCCCAGTACTCACTTAAGTATGTGTATACACCTGCACCTTGCTCCTCCCTTGTATCCCTGATGGATCTTTGTTGCCTTGTGCCCTAGAGAAAGCATACTGTGTTCCTGTGTTCCTGATATCTGTGTACCTGATCCTTGTTCCGTTTCCTGACTCTGTACCTGTGCCACCTGCCCTGACCTACTGCTACCTTGACCACGTCTCGCCAGTTTCCTTTTGTGCCACGCCACATCCCAGCATGTGTGGACGAGTCGTGCCAGGGGTAGTGACCTGGGTGCCGCAAGACCATCCCGCTTTGCAGCAGTCTCTTGTGAAAACCAGCGCCACCTTAGACTCTGCTCCCTGGCACGGCTCACGTCATCATCCACACAGGCCGAGAGGATCCACCACCTGCCGTGAACCTTACAGTAGTCATTAGAGCAGACCAAAGTAGACGAAGTAGCAGTCGTTATATCAGGCAACAAATTTGATAAACAAGATATTATAATTCAGCGACGAGGCGAGTCATTGCAGCATATTTCAGAAACACATCGCTCTTATGATGCTCTACAGTACTCAGTGATACTTCCCAGAGGGGAAGATGGGTATCACTTTAATTTAAGGCAGGTCAACCAAGCAACAGGTGAAAACCAGGAAAAAGGTTTCAGCAATGGATTTCTATGCATACAGGCTAATGGTTCGAGAAAATGAACAGAACCACGTATTAAACTGTAGGCAGTTGTTCTCATCAGTTCATTGTTGACATGTATGCAAAAATTAAAAGTGAGCGTCTTCGATTTATTCATTTAATTCGGAGTAAACAAAGAGTTGAAGAATATATTCACCTGAGAGACGCTGGCAATCCCAGACACATGCATGAATATACTCAAGATGCTATGACATATGTGAGGACATTTGGAAGACCAGATTTATTTATTCCCTTTACATGCAATCCAGGTTGGACTGAGATATATAAAATGCTCAAAAACGGTCAAGTACTCAGTGACCGCCATGACTTAATTGCGAGAGTCTTCAGACAGAAACAGTTAACAATGATCGAACTTCTAACAAAGGCCCATGTGTTTGGAGCACCAAGATTATGGATGTATACAATTGAATATCAAAAGCGAGGATTACCACACTCACACAATTCAATCTGATTGGCAGGCAAAATCCAGCCCACACAAATAGATGAGGTTACAACTGCTGAACTCCCAGACCCAAGAGAGGATCCCAATCTTTATACAGTGGTAACTAAAAATATGATCCATGGACCCTGTGGAAATATAAACCCCAATTCACCATGTATCAAGGATGGAAAGTGCAGCAAGAGATACCTAAGGGAATTGATTAAAGAAACACAAACTGGAGATGACGGTTATCCTCGATATAGACGATGAGCTCCACAAGATGGAGGGTTCACGGCAAAAGTAAAGTTACATGGCACAGAAATAGAAATAGACAACAGGTGTGTTGTGCTATTTTTACCCCTGCTTTCCAAAATGTTCCAGGCACACACACATTCACGTTGAGTACTGCAACAGCATAAAATCAATCAAGTATGTTTGCAAGTATGTAAACAAAGGCAGTGATATGGCTGTGTTCTGCCTAAACAATGAGAAGACAAGCAACGAAGTCATCCAGTAACAGTTGGGTAGATACAAAAGCAGCAGCGAAGCAGTGTGGCGGATTCTAGGGTTTCAAAATCATGAAAGACACCCTACAGTTGTGTTCATTTAGAAAACGGTCAGAGTGTTCTTTTCACAATAGAGAGTGCTCCTAGAGTAGTTGAACAGCCACCAAACACAACTTTAACAGCATTCTTTAAACTGTCAAGAGGATCCTTTTGCAAGAACATTGCTTAATCCTGAGGTTCCCCGATACTATACATTGAATGCCCCAAGGAAAGTTTTCTGTAGAAGAAAGGTTGGACAGCACCTCCCTGGACACAATATAGTTGAAAGTGATTTCTTGGGTAGAGCGTATTGAGTTCACCCCAACAATGCTGAATGTTTTTTTTCTAAGAATGCTTCTTCACACAGTTCGAGGACCAACTTCTTTTTAAGCACTGAGAAGTATAAATGGCGAGGTGTGTCAAACATACAGAGAAGCCTGTCAGTAGCTTGATTTGCTTGAAGGAGACCAAAACTGGGATAATATATTGAGATAAACCAAATTAATTTCTTTACCAGACCAAATCAGAAACCTGTGTGCTATAATATTAAATACATGCAGTCCATCAAATCCAAACACTTTATGGGAGCACTAAGTACTAAGTATAAGGAAGCACTAAGTGAGGATATACTTGCCAAAACTCGGAGGGAAAACCCAACATTGGAAATTACTTTTTGTCGCGAGATTTTCAACAAGGCGTTAATAATTTTAGAGGACAAGTGTGTTGCCATGATCAATAAGACATTAGTGCAGTCAGGCCTGCAAGCACCAGTATGAGACCAACAAGATGTACTGAATGCAGACTACATGAGAGAGAAGAACTACAACATCGAAGAGCTGCATGCATATGTGGCAGATAAGAAACCACTTCTAAATCAAGATAAAAAAAAAGGATTCCAAATCATTATTGATCATATAACAAGACAACAAGGTGGGATTTTTTTCTCTCGATGCCCTTGGGGGTACAGGAAATACTTTTTTGACTTATTTACTTTTGGCCGAGATTCGGGCTCATGGAGAAGTTGCTCTTGCTTCTTCAGGAATTGCAGCTACACTTCTGGAAGGAGGGAGGACAGCTCACTCTGCACTAAAATTGCCACTAGACATCGCAAGGCAACAAAATCCTTCAAGCATCATAAGCAAGGCAAGTGGTCAAGCGAAGGTGCTTAAAACATGTAAATTAATTGTCTGGGATGAATGCACCATGGCCAACAGAAAAGCTCTTGAGGTCCTTAACATAACTGTTAAAGATTTGAGAGGGAATAACAACTTTATGGGAGGAGCACTGGCGCTTCCCTGTGGAGATTTTAGACAAACCCTGCCTATCATTCCAAAATCAACACCAGCAGATGAAATATATGCCTGTTTAAAGCATTCTGTTTTGTGGAAAAGAGTCAGAAAAATCTAATTAAAAGAAAATATGAGAGTACTTCCAAGGGATGAGAATGCTCATTTTTTTTTCAAACACACTTCTTGAAATCGGAGAGGAGGGTAGACTATCAGTTGAATTTTCGGGAAACATAAAACTTCCCTCTGATTTTTGCAAACTGGTATTGTCATTTGCAGAACTAATAGATGCAGTATACCATAATATTTCAGACAAGTTAGACAATCTAAACTGGTTGTGCGAGAGGGCTATTCTTGCTGCTAAAAAGGAGTATGTCCATGAAATTAACAATCAAATACTTTCTATGATACCAGGAAAAGTTACTGAGTACAAATCTTTTGATACAGTAGTAGATGCCGATGAGGCTGTGAATTTCCCACCAGAGTTGCTGAATTCCCTTGATCCGACTGGATTGCTACCACATCGCAATTACTTAAAGTTGGATGTCCTATTAATTTATTATGAAACCTTGACCCACCAAAACTGTGCAATGGAACAAGGCTGTGTGTGAAAAACATGTTGCCCAATGTGTTGGAAGCTACCATCTTCACAGGAAAGGGGAAGGGAGAAACCATTTGTATTCCACGAATACCTCTTATTCCAACAGATCTGCCTTTTACTTTCAATAGACTACAGGGTGGGCCATTTATATGGATACACCATAATAAAATGGGAATGGTTGGTGATATTAACTTCCTGTTTGTGGCACATTAGTATATGTGAGGGGGGGGGGGGGGAATTTCAAGATGGGTGGTGACCATGGCGGCCATTTTGAAGTCGTCTATTTTGAATCCAACTTTTGTTTTTTCAATAGGAATTGGGTCATGTGACACATCAAACTTATTGGGAATTTCACAAGGAAAACAATGATGTGCTTGGCTTTAACGTAACTGTATTCTTTCATGAGTTATTTACAAGTTTCTGACCACTTAGAAAATGTGTTCAATGTGCTGCCCATTGTGTTGGATTGTCAATGCAACCCTCTTCTCCCACTCTTCACACACTGATAGCAACACCGCAGGAGAAATGCTAGCACTGGCTTCCAGTATCCGTAGTTTCAGGTGCTGCACATCTCGTATCTTCACAGCATAGACAATTGCCTTCAGATGACCCCAAAGATAAAAGTCTAAGGGGGTCAGATCGGGAGATCTTGGGGGCCATTCAACTGGCCCACGATGACAATCTACTTTCCAGGAAACTGTTCATCTAGGAATGCTCAGACCTGGCACGTTCACAGAGTTTTTCCAGCAAGATGGTGCACCACCACATTATGGGTATCAGGTCCGAGCACTGGCTAGCTTTTTGTAAACTGTTTTTTCCTGTTTGACTTTTTTTGTTTTAGTACAAATCCCACAATTCCATTTTCCTCCCTCCCACACATCAGCCACCCAACCCATTGAAACAAAAGACCTGTGGTTTTCAATCAGGGTGCCTACAGCTGTTGCATTAGTTGCAGATTGAGTTCTCTCCCACCAAGCGATCTCTCCACCCATTGAAGCAGGCAGGCTCCCTGTCATCAGCTGACTAGTGAGTCAGGTCTCGGCCGCATTGCAAGCTGGGAAAAATCTGAGACAACAGTCATTTTGTATGCTGTTAAAAATAAATATCGGAGTGAAAATAACAGAAGAATTGTGCGAAAACCGTTACACACAGGTACAGACACTATATTATGAACTACACTAACTTTACAGCCCCTGTAGCATAGTCAAATAAAAAAAATTCCTGGAATATCCTTTAATGTAAGAAGGGATCTGATTGGTTGCTATGGGCAACTGGTCAACATTTCTTCTGCATACGTTTTAATAAATCTCCCCTTAAGTCCTTGGCCAACAAAGGCTTCTAAAAACTGTAAGCAATGACCTTCAAGGGATAGTCCCATCTTAAAGGGGAATTCCGATGGAAAAAAAAATGTTTTCAAATTAACTGGTATCAGGAAGTTAAAAAGATTTGTAAATTACTTCTATTTAAAAATCTTAACCCTTCCAGTAGTTATGAGCTGCTGTATACTGCAGCTATACTACAGAGAAATTCTTTCCAGTCTGACAACAGTGCTCTCTGCTGACACCTCTGTCTGTGTCAGCAGACAAGTAATTTACAAATCTGTTTAACTTTCTGGCACCAATTGATTTGAAAACTTTAGTTTTCCACCAGAGTTCCCCTGCTGTTAAGCAGGTATGGCGCAGGCTCCCAACTCGAGCCCCAGCCATACCGGACGGCCCCCAGCTGATTCCTGTTGCTGGGGGTCACGTTAAGAGCCAACAACCACTTCTGAGGTAGCTGGAGGGCTTACCTCATGTCAGATGCCGGCTTCTGCGCTGTGAATGATAAAGCCTGGCAGGACCAGGCTTTATCAATCGAGCGCAGAGCTCAAAGATTAATGGGGTTCTATGGAACCACATTGATCTGTATGAGGAATCAAATGATTCCTCCTAAATGTCCCCTAAGGGGACTTAAAGTGTAAAAAAAATAGGTTAAAAAATGTTTAAAAACACACACATTAACATTATATAAACGTAATAAAAATAAACATGTGGTATCGCCGCATGCATAAATGTCTGAACTATAAAAATATAAGGTTATTTAAACCGCACGGTCAATAGCGTACACGTGAAAAAATTGCATATTTTTGGCCACTTTGTATAATCTAAAATAATTTATAAAAATTGATCAAAAAGTCTGATCAAAACAATCATGGTACCGATAAAAACTTCAGATCCCAGCACAAAAAATGAGCCCTCATACCGCCCCATATATGGAAAAATACAAAAGTTATAGGGGTCAGAAAAGGACAATTTTAACCTCTTAAGGACCCAGGATGTACATGGACGTCCCCGCACCCTGGGCTTTAAGGACCCAGGACGTCCCGTACGTCCTGGCGTTTTCCGGGCAGAGATCGGCTCGCCGGGCAGAGATCGGAACCGGATGCCTGCTGAAATCCTTCAGCAGGCATCCAGGGCAAACGCCGAGGGGGGCCATGTAGGCCCCCCATGTCGGCGATCGCCAAAAATCGCAAGGGAAATCGCCCTTGCGATCTGCGGCGATACCGGGCTGATCGGGTCTCTGGGACCCGACCACCCGGTAATTTCGCATGATCCCGGCTGTCACAGACAGCCAGGACCATGCTAAAGAATAGGAGAGAGGTGGCAAGCCTGCCACCTCCTCCTATTCCCTGCGATCTGTCGGTTGGTTAACCGACCAATCGCAGGAGGGGGGGCGGTTACTTCCTCCCGTCCTGCCCGGCCCCTTGAAGTCCGGAGAGGACGGGAGGAAGACCGGAGGACGCGGCGGGGGACGGGGGAGTGCTGGGGACCGGCCCTGGTACTTACCTCGTCCCTGAAGACCCTTATCCAGACGGCGGCGACAGGTGAGTTGATCTTCAGCCGCGGTCGGGCCCTTTACAGCAATGCACGTCGCCGTAAAGCGACATGCATTGCTGTATTGGGACCCTGTAAACTACAACTCCTAGCATGCCCAGACAGCTCTTGGCGTCTGGGCATGCGGGGAGTTGCAGTTTTGCAACTTCTGGAGGTCCACAGTTTTTGGACCACTGTGCCCTTCCAGATGTTGCAAAACTACACATCCTCAGCATGCCCTTACTGTCCAGGCATGCTGGGAGTTGTAGTTCTGTAACATCTGGCCCCTCAGATGTTTCAGAACTACAACTCCCAGCATGCCTGGACAGTTTCGGCATACTGGGAGTTGTAGTTTTGCAACATCTGGAAGGGCACAGATTGGGAACCACTGTATTAGTGGTCTGCAAACTGTAGTCCTCCAGATGTTGCAAAACTACAACTCCAAGCATGCTGGGAGTTGTAGTTCGGCAACATCTGGCTCTAAAGATGTTGCCGAACTACTACTCCCAGCATGCCTGAGAATGTTTGGGAGTTGTGGTTTTGAAACAGCTGGAGGCACACTGGTTGGGAAACATTGTTTCCTAACTCAGTGTTTCCCAACCCGTGTGCCTCCAGCTGTTGCAAAACTATAACTACCAGCATGCACTGAGACTGTGCATGCTGGGAGTTGTAGTTTTGCAACAGCTGGAGGTCCCCCCCCTGTGAATGTACAGGGTACATTCACATGGGCAGGGGGCTTACAGTGAGTATCGGGCTGCAAGTTTGCAATGCAGCAAATTTTGAGCGGCAGCTCAAACTCGCAGCGGGAAACTCGCTGTAATCCGCTGCTCATGTGACTGTACCCTAAAACACTACACTACACTACACTACCACAAAATAAAATAAAAAGTAAAAAACACTACATATACACATACCCCTACACAGCCCCCCTCCCCTCCCCAATAAAAATGAAAAACATCTGGTACGCCACTGTTTTCAAAATGGAGCCTCCAGCTGTTGCAAAACAACAACTCCCAGTATTGCCGGACAGCCGTTGACTGTCCAGGCATGCTGGGAGTTTTGCAACAGCTGGAGGCACCCTGTTTGGGAATCACTGACGTAGAATACCCCTATGTCCACCCCTATGCAAATCCCTAATTCAGGCCTCAAATGCACATGGCGCTCTCACTTTGGAGCCCTGTCGTATTTCAAGGCAACAGTTTAGGGTCACATATGGGGTATCGCTGTACTCGGGAGAAATTGCCTAACAAATTTTGGGGGGCTTTTTCTCCTTTCACCCCTTATGAAAAGGTGAAGTTGGGGTCTACACCAGCATGTTAGTGTAAAAAAATAAACTTTTTACACTAACATGCTGGTGTTGCCCTATACTTTTCATTTTGACAAGAGGTAAAGTGGAAAAAAGCCCCCCAAAATTTGTAACGCAATTTCTCCCGAGTACGGAGATACCCCATATGTGGGCGTAAAGTCCTCTGGGGGCGCACAACAAGGCCCAAAAGGGAGAGTGTGCCATGTACATTTGAGGTGATTTGCACAGGGGTGGCTGATTGTTACAGCGGTTTTGACAAACGCAAAAAAAACCAAACCCCACATGTGACCCCATTTCGGAAACTACACCCCTCACGGAATGTAATGAGGGGTGCAGTGAGAATTTACACCCCACAGGTGTCTGTCAGATCTTTGGAACAATGGGCTGTGCAAATTAAAAATGTTGTACAGCCCACTGTTCCCAAGATATGACAGACACCAGTGGGGGGGGGGGGTAAATGCTCAATTTACGCCTTGTTACATTCCTCAAGGGGTCTAGTTTCCAAAATGGTATGCCATGTGGGGGTTATTTTGCTGTCCTGGCACCATATGGGCTTCCTAAATGCGACATGCCCCCCGAGCAAAATTTGCTCTCAAAAAGCCAAATATGACTCCTTCTCTTCTGAGCATTGTAGTTCGCCCGTAGTGCACTTCAGGTCAACTTATGGGGTACCTCCATACTCCGAAGAGATGTGGTTACAAATTTTTGGGGGTATTTTCTGCTATTAACCCTTGCAAAAATGTGAAATTTGGGGGGGAAACACACCTTTTAGTGATTTTTTTTTTTTTTACTTATGCAAAAGTCGTGAAACCCCTGTGGGGTATTAAGGCTCACTTTATTTCTTGTTACGTTCCTCAAGGGGTCTAGTTTACAAAATGGTATGCCATGTGTTTTTTTTTTGCTGTCCTGGCACCATAGGGGCTTCCTAAATGCGACATGCCCCCGAGCAAAATTTGCTCTCAAAAAGCCAAATATGACTCCTTCTCTTCTGAGCATTGTAGTTCACCCATAGTACACCTCAGGTCAACTTATGGGGTACCTTCATACTCAGAAGAGATGGAGTTACAATGTTTGGGGGGTATTTTCTGCTATTAACCCTTGCAAAAATGTGAAATTTGGGGGGAAACACACATTTTAGTGACATTTTAAAATTTTTTTTTACATATGCAAAAGTCGTGAAACCCCTGTGGGGTATTAAGGCTCACTTTATTCCTTGTTACGTACCTCAAGGGGTCTAGTTTCCAAAATGGTATGCCATGTGGGGGATTTTTGCTGTTCTGGCACCATAGGGGCTTCCTAAATGCAACATGCCCCCCAAAAACCATTTAAAAAAAACGTACTCTCCAAAATCCCCTTGTCGCTCCTTCGCTTCTGAGCCCTCTACTGCGCCCGCCGAACACTTTACATAGACATATGAGGTATGTCCTTACTCGAGAGAAATTGGGCTACAAATTGAAGTATACATTTTCTCCTTTTTCCCCTTGTAAAAATTCAAAAATTGGGTCTACAAGAACATGCGAGTGTAAAAAATGGAGATTGTGAATTTTCTCCTTCACTTTGCTGTTATTCCTGTGAAACACCTAAAGGGTTAAAACGCTGACTGAATGTCATTTTGAATACTTTGGGGGGTGCAGTTTTTATAATTGGGTCATTTGTGGGGTATTTCTAATATGAAGACCCTTCAAATCCACTTCAAACCTGAACTGGTCCCTGAAAAATGGTGAGTTTGGAAATTTTGTGAAAATTTTTTAAATTGCTGCTGAACTTTGAAGCCCTCTGGTGTCTTCCAAAAGTAAAAACACGTAAATTTTATGATGCAAACAAAGTAGACATATTGTATATGTGAATTAAAAAAAATTATTTGGAATATCCATTTTCCTTACAAGCAAAGAGCTTCAAAGTTAGAAAAATGCAAAATTTTCAAATTTTTCATCAAATTTTGGGATTTTTCACCAAGAAAGGATGCAAGATACCACAAAATGTTACCACTATGTTAAAGTAGAATATGTCACGAAAAAACAATCTCGGAATCAGAATGATAACTAAAAGCATTCCAGAGTTATTAATGTTTAAAGTGACAGTGGTCAGATGTGCAAAAAACGCTCCGGTCCTTAAGGTGAAAAAGGGCTCGGTCCTTAAGGGGTTAAACATGCTAATTTTGGTGCATGTAGTTATGATTTTAAGTAGTAAAATAAAGAAAACCTATATAAATTGGGTATCATTGTAAGCATATGGACATACAGAATAAATATACGGTGTCATTTTTACCAAAAAATGCACTGTGTAGAATCGGAAGCCTCCAATAGTTACAAAATGTGTTTTTTTTTGTTTGTTTTTTACAATTTTGTCCCACAAATATTTTGCTGTCAATTTTGTGGTGAAATGATTGATGTAATTACAAAGTAAAATTGGTGCTGCAAAAAATAAGCCTGTAGGTGCAAAATTGAAAGCGTTATGATTTTTAGGTGGTGATGCAAGTTTTGTTCTGGTGACTGATTGTGGAACTACTGCCATCTAGTGGGCAATGGGATCTATTGCATGTCTAGAAAACATTTGTGGAAGAAAATAGTCGTGCTTGTGTAATCTCATATAACCCAGAAAGAGTGGTGTCACACGTGGCATTGAATGCTATTACATTTTTATGTAGTTTTCTCAGCCAAAACTAGTAGCGGATCCAGCAAGAGGAAAAACTGTAAGTCCATCCTTTATATTTCCTATTATATAGGGTCTTGGTACCAGTGTCCTAACTGCTAAATGAAGTTGTCAACAGTTTTTGTGTATGACATTGCCAGTACTGCACATTCTTTATCAGATGAAGGATTCATTGGTCACAGGATACATCTAGTCGCTTTTAAGCAGAGGTTCCTCTAAAGGCTGAGGGAGGATTCCTGTCAGTATATCTGCTTATAATGCTTATAATATTTTCTAGACATGCTTATAAAGCAACTCTAAAAAGGGACAGTGACCAAATTTTCACTTAAAGGGGTACTCCTGTGGAAAACTAAAAAAAAAAAAAGAGAGAAATCCAAAAATGAAATGCATTTCCTCTGATGTCATGATGACCACAGTGCTCTCTGCTGAGCTCTGCTGTCCATTTTAGGAACTGTCCAGAGCAGCATATGTTTACTATGGGGATTTTCTCCTGCTCTGGACAGTTCCAAAAAATGGACAGCAGAGGTCAGCAGAGAGCACTGTGGTCATCATGACATCAGAGGAAATGCATTTCTTTTTTGGATTTCTCTTTATACAGCTCCTAAAAAGTACTGGAAGGATTAAGATTTTTTTAATAGAAGTGATTTACAAATCTGTTTAACTTTCTGGCACCAGTTGATTAAAAAAAAAAAAAAAAAAAAAAAAATTAAGAGTTTTCCACGGGAGTACCCCTTTAAAACCTGTAATCTACAACTCTGCGCCAAAGAATAAGTTTTGATTAGATTTGCACAGAACATTAAAGAGCACCTATTATCAACTAAACTTTCCCTAATCCCCCTCCCCATCAGTCCCTGTCACTAAATCTATCTATCCTAGCGTTCATTTTAATTCTAAACCCCATAAAAATACCTTTTTATGTTCATCTTCGGTAGCTCAGATAGAAGCGTCTGAGAAGGGAGGAAGTGGGCGGGGCCCGGCAGGCGCGACGTCATCTGAAGCCTTGCCGGGCCGCTTCCGCCCTTCTTCCTGTATGCAGGCAGAGTGTAGGGTAGGGACGGTGTGAGGTGGAATTTTGCACGTTTGCATGGGTCGCAAAATTCCACCTCACACCGGCTCTCCTTGTCAGTGGGAGTAGCCTGACGATGACGCTGGCCGGCAGAGACAGGAGCGCGCCTGGCAGGGATGTGCGCACAGCGCTCACTCCTGCCTGTCTGATTGACAGGCGGGAGCTACGCTGAGTATCAGATTTCGGACTCAGCCGCCAGGCCGGCGTTAGTCCGAAATCACCAAAAAAGGGATTCATAGGGAGACCCCTAGTGGTCAAAAGTTTAAACACCAAAAACACATTTTTTTTAATAGAACCCTATTAGAAAAGTGTTCAATATATTATAAACTATAAAATATAAAAACATTTTTTGATGAGAGGTACTCTAAGTTTTCAAATGTTTGCAAGTCTCTGGATTCCTTATCCCTGAACCTGACACTATGGGTATAAACCACTTGACAAAAGGATTTGTTGGGCTCACATGGGATCGCCAGGTTAGCAAAGCCCCTGCCATGTGACATCTGTAACATTTGCTACCAAGGGACCACAACTCCCAGCTAGCCTGTACAACAATACCTATACTCCCCTTGAGTACCACACTATTCCCTTTAAAGCTTCTTTTGGGTTTGGTTCCAAAATGGCACAAAAAACTGCAGTGGCATTCATAAAAACAAAAAAACAAACAAAAAATAACGCTATTCCGTTAATGGAAAATTATACAGCATTCATAATGTCATTACAGTAGATTGTGAAATATTCATTGCCAAATAATTAATAAATCGAAAGGGATAACAGGCTGGTTGGTGGGGTTCTGACCATGATCACGAGAACAGTGGAACATTTTCCCTGCGAATAAATGGGCTCCATTTATTCTCTTTTGGGCTTTCAAATTTTAGCTAAGTGCTTAGCATAGGGGATAATTTTGGGAATGGGAATACCCGTATAAGTTGGAGTCAATGCTTCAATACTTAATAAAGATGTAATGCTGTGTGATCTAGAACATGTTGGGTATAATGACTTTTTCACAAGGTCTATTGATCCCTTTTCTTATAAACACTTAAGGAAGTTAAAGACAATAAGGGGCACAATGCCAGAATTCCGTTTTGAATATGTCAGAGGCACACAATGCAAGTGCCACATGCCAGCCTTCAGCCTTGTGAAATGAGTGTGATTGTGGTTTGTTACACAAACAATGTATTCTTACCTTGTATATACAGGACTTGGCATTTAAGAAGAAGAGCTCAATAGTGGCATTGTCCTTTAGATAAGATATGCTTTCAATGTAGAACCTGTAAGACAGAATATATAAGACATGCAGAACAACACACGCAGGCAAATGGTCAGAACAGAAAAATACATTGTTAAACTGAACAGAGAGATAAGAATTAGAGATGAGCGAACTTACAGTAAATTCGATTCGTCACGAACTTCTCGGCTCGGCAGTTGATGATTTTCCTGCATAAATTAGTTCAGCTTTCAGGTGGTCCT
This sequence comes from Hyla sarda, assembly GCF_029499605.1. Classification (NCBI taxonomy): domain Eukaryota; kingdom Metazoa; phylum Chordata; class Amphibia; order Anura; family Hylidae; genus Hyla; species Hyla sarda. The sequence goes on from NC_079192.1 coordinate 205,715,288, forward strand.
GTGGGCTGGAAAAGTTGGATACAGTCCTAGGAGACTCTTTCCTATGACTGTATCCACCTTTTCCAGCCCACCGGAGCACCGGAAAGCTGAACTAATTTATGCAGGAAAAGTCAGCAACCGCCTAGCCGAGAAGTTCGTGACGAATCGAATTTACTGTAAGTTAGCTCATCTCTAATAAGAATGTCAACATGGTGCAAATATAATTTTTTTGCATGATTGAAACATTGTACATGGACATTTGTTTATTTGGTGCAGGTACCATATATATTATAGCAGTGTTTCCCAACCAGGGTGCCTCCAGCTGTTGCAAAACTACGACTCCCAGCATGCCCGGACAGCCTTTGGCTGTCCGGGCATGCTGGGAGTCGTAGTTTTGCCACAGCTGGAGGCACCCTGGTTGGGAAACACTGCATTATAGAATACTAAGTGCACTTCTATCGCCGCCTCCGGCTAGAGGACCGGGGCAACGTTACATCAGTGACCGCAATCTGTGAGTTGGGAGTGGTAAGTGGCACTCGGTGCCGACATTTTTTTCAGCAGAAAAAACGAGACTATGTAGAGTCGGACCTCTCTCACCTTTTGGGATTTGTACATCTTAAAAGGCACACAACTGCTATCCATCTACTGCCTATAGTGTTATATGTAGAAGGAACATTGCCTACCATCTTTTTACAGGATCTGGGAATATTCTTTTACAGGATATGTGGACACTGTCTCTTAATGGGTTTGCGGAATAGCAAACAGAGGACCATTGCACATTTGCAAGATATTATTTAAAAAATCATTGCATGTTTCTTTTCTACAGGAATTAACAGTATTACTCTGCATATATTTAAAGGGGTACTCCAGTGGAAAACTTTTTTCTTTTTTTTTAAATCAACTGGGGCCAGAAAGTTAAACAGATCTGTGAATTACTTCTATTAAAGAATCTTAATCCTTCCAGTACATTTTAGGGGCTATATACTACAGAGGAAATGCTTTTCTTTTTGGATTCCTCTCATGTCAGGACCACAGCGCTCTCCACTGACCTCTGCTGTCCATTTTTTGGAACTGTCCAGAGCAGGAGAAAATCCCCATAGCAAACATATGCTGCTCTAAACAGTTCCTAAAATGGACAGAGATGTCAGCAGAGAGCACTGTGGTCGTGACATCAGAGAAATCCAAAAAAGAAAAGCATTTCCTCTGTAATATACAGCCCATAAAATGTATTGGAAGGATTAAGATTTTTTAATAGAAGTAATTTACAAATCTGTTTAACTTTCTGGCATCAGTTGATTTAAAAAAAAAAAAAAAAAGTTTTCCATGGGAGTTCCCCTTTAATCCATACATGTATATACAGTACATTGAGATGGTTTACCAATTTAGACCACGTGGTCAATCGGAGTTGGATTAATATGCAGTATCCATTTTGTGACATTTTAACAAGTAATAATATCCTTGCGTGTGAAGTAGGGGCATAATTATTTTAGATCACACAGCCGTAGGGCCCTGCGGTCTGTGAATTTATTATACTATTGGACTTTTTGTATTATTGACTGTCCATTTTTAATAAAAAATAATTATTTACTCATATATTGGTCTAGTGTGGAAATTTTAAAAACATCCACCATACATCAGTACTTGATCTATAACATACTGTATATATTTTTTATTACTCTCTGGGTGTGAGAGTATCTCCGTTACCTAGTTTACTTTGTTGTGAGCTGCACATAAAAACCTTTCTTTACATATCTATTATAGCCTTAATATAAAAAACACAGGTAAGGTGAATGACATTGATTTTCCTGTGACAACGTCACCTATCAAGTGGTGGAATATATTAGGCAGCAAGTCAACAGTCAGTTCTTAAAGCTGATGAAAGTAGGAAAAAATTTCAGGTGTAAGGATCAGATTGACTATGAAAAGGGCTAAATCATGATGTCTAGGTGAGATGTTAAAGAGTAGCTCCCACTATGTAAAAAAAAAAAAAAAGTTTCTGTACCTACCTATTGCCCATCTATCCCTAACCCCATCCCTGCCTTTCAAAAAAGGTTTTTACCACTTAGAAATATATTTTTGTCTGCCTGGTAGTGTGCTCACTTACCAAGCAGACTTCCCCTGCAGGCCCAACGTCACTTATGCCTGCTGGGGGGGGCCCACTTCCGCCCTTAGCTCATCTATGCTGCGCTCCAGTCGGAAGCGCGCATAGATGAGCGGCCAATAGCATGGCAGGCTGCTCCAAGGTCTCCTCCTCCCTGTTTAGAAGTGTAGTGTTATCCAGGGAGGAGGAGTATAGGAGCATCACCCACCTGCTATTCTACACCGCCGAGGCCCGGGACCGAAATTAGGTACGGGTAAATGAAATAAGACCTCTCTTACTTGTACAGGACATGTACAGTCCTGCAGCATCAGCACAGCACTGATATTCAGTGCCTGGCTGCCTCCAGACTGTACATGCCAGGCAGCCAATGAGCGCAGCCCAGACCTTCACAGCGCTCGCTCCCACCTATCTGATTGACAGGCAGGGAGCGAGCGCAGGCAGACTGGGTTCGGACCGAATGCCTGTCCGGGATCGGTCCGAATTCAGCTGTGATGTCACAGCAGGCTGCAGCAGGCCACTAGGAGGGAGACCCCTGGTGGCCGGATTTCAAATGCAAAAAAAAAAAATTATTTAAACACAAAATAAACAATAGAAATATATTGGAGATATGTTGAAGTACATAAGTACAACAACATATAAAAAAAAAATTGACGACAGTGCCCATTTAAAACCAACGTTCTAATATTCTGACAGATCAGTGTATTCTGACATCAATCTCTCACAAGTGTTTTATTGTGGTATATAACAAAGAGGACTGCAGTAAAGGATTGCAGTAAATTCAAAGCTCTTATATTGTAGAAAAGTTTCAGCACAAATGACAGAATGTGTGAAAACTTTCTAAAATGTGACTGGCAAAATCCCTTAGGTACCCTTATCTGGAGCCTATCGCAGATTGATCAATATGAGAACTACTATACTTTTACTATATAAATCCTTCTATCTGCTGAATCTGAAGACTTTGTAAAAAGAGAAGGGAGTCATTTGGATGACAACCAGGTTTGCCAGCCCAATCCCTTGAATCTCCCCTTCTTTTCATTCTTTTTGGGGGTTCTTGTGGATCTTGGCCATGCAGGCAGAGAGACTGCATTTCAGATGTACGTTTGAAGCCTATGCAAACACAAGCTTGGCAGTGCCCAGTGTATAGACCTCCATTCATCTGATAAAGGACACAAAAGTGTCCCTTTGGTTTACATTGAGGTGGTATGCGTTGGCATAGCTTCCTTTTTATTAAAGCACAAGAGATTTTTCCACAATGGGACTCTGTGGATTGCGCATGTCTTTAGCCTATAGGCATGCGCAACCTGCAGGGTCCCATTGTGGAAAAATTCCTCAGAGATATAGGACATATACCAGTGCTTTCCAACCAGGGTGACTCCAGCTGTTCCAAAACTACAACTCCCAGCATGGCCGGACAGCCGTTGGCTGTCCGGCCATGCTGGGGGTTGTAGTTTTGCAACAGCTGGAGGCACCATGGTTGGGAAGCACAGACATATACATTGGATTTTCTGCAGCGGAATCTCCACAGAGGAAAATACGCAGCAGATGAAATTGATGTCAATGGAGTGGCTGAAACCCGAGCCAGAAACTTGCTGTACACCTACCTGTGTGACTGTACCTCGAGGCCGATTCTGAGCAGAACCACATTAAAAGGGTTATTTATTAATAGAAAAATCAGAGCTATTGTCTTCCAAACACAGCATCACACTTTCCTTGGGTATTACAACTTGGCTCCCTTCACTTTAATGGAACTGAGCTGCAATACCACACACAACCTATGGACAGATGTGGCGCTGTTTTTGGAAGAAATCAGCTCTGTTTTTCTAACCCCGGATAACCCCTTTAAGGCAGATTTTCAGAGATTACTACACTACAGCCAAAGGTAGTCCAGGCATGCTGGGGGTTGTAGTTTTGCAACAACTAGAGACACACGTAGCTTCTGACACTTCCGTTTTGTTTAGGTCTAAAGATCTCAGCTATAACATAGAAATATAGTTTTTAAAAACCCCAGTCACTTTTTATTCAAAATTTAATAAAACTTCTTTATTTCAGACAGCCATAACATTTTTATTCCTCACCTTTTACACAGATGACCCATCTCTCAGCTAAGCCTATGCTCTTAGAACCAATTGTGCAGTCTTACTGCAATGGAATCGATTCTTCTAGAAAAAGAGATTAATCATCTAATAACGTGTTTTCCTATGCACCCGCTTTCCCGACCATCCAGTGTAAAATGTTATACTTATTACTGTTTAATACCATCAATCTAACAGTAGGTGGCGCTGATGCATTTTCTTTTGTCATCTCTGCACCTTACTGGCAAAAGAACGGAAAAATAGAAGAATAACCTTTTTGATTTTAACCGAGCAGGTGATGGAAATAAATCTAGCTGCCAGAAAAGATGAGCTTTTTAATATTATATATATGTTATTGGATTGTAAAATAAATAAATAAATAAATATATATATATATAAATAAATAAATAAATTGAACTATACCCAAGTGTGTTTTCTACATTCTGTAGAGCATAGTAGGGCAGAAAATTTCTAAATTATTGACATGGTTATTAGGCTGGGTTCACACTACGTTTTGTCCCATAGGGGAGCGCATACGGCAGGGGGGAGCTAAAACCTCGCGCTCCCGTATGTGACCGTATGCGCTCCCGTATGTCATTCATTTCAATGAGCCGGCCGGAGTGAAACGTTCGGTCCGGTCGGCTCATTTTTGCGCCGTATGCGCTTTTACAACCGGACCTAAAACTGTGGTCAACCACGGTTTTAGGTCCGGTTGTAAAAGCGCATACGGCGCAAAAATGAGCCGACCGGACCGAACGTTTCACTCCGGTCGGCTCATTGAAATGAATGACATACGGGAGCGCATACGGTCACATACGGGAGCGCGAGCTTTTAGCTCCCCCCTGCCGTATGCGCTCCCGTATGGGACAAAACGTAGTGTGAACACATGGACTTTCTAAACCTACGTTCACTATTTTATTATTTGTTTCCCTCTTTATCAGTGTATTTTTTATAGTGGCAACGTACTCTTATTAAGGTAGACTTATTCTATAGATTTTCTGTAGGTAGATGTTAGGGATGTAAGAAAAAATCGATTCTCGCGATAATCGCGATTTTTCATTTGCCGATACAGAATCGATTCAAAATATTTTTGAATCGATTCTTTTAGGGATGTGGAATTTTTAATAAAACGCACTTTTCTTACCTGCCAACGAGCCCGCGGAGCTCCGGTACAGGTGTTGGGTCCCCGGGCTGTATTCTTCTTACTTCCTGTTAGTCCGGCACGTCACATGGAGCTTCAGCCTATCACTGGCCGCAGCGATGTCCCGCCTCCGCTGGTGATAGGCTGAAGCTCCATGTGACGTGCCGGACTAACAGGAAGTAAGAAGAATACAGCCCGGGGACCGAACACCTGTACCGGAGTGTACCGGAGCTCCGCGGGCTCGTTGGCAGGTAAGATAAAGTGCGTTTTATTTTATTTTGCAGCCCGGACGGGATAACATGAGAAAAGTGAGCACCGGAGTACTAGATCGCCGCTGTCAAAGCTGACAGCGGCGTCTATTGGGATCTATGAATGCTCCCAGGTGGGCGATATATCGCGATGTATCGTCACCTAGACGGTATCGCGATATATCGCGATATATCGAATCGCCACACTGGTATCGCGATTCGAATCGAATCGCCAAATTCTTGGCGATTCACACCCCTAGTAGATGTATTGTGTATGTATTCTGTAGGTAGATGTATTCTGTAGGTAGATGTATTCTGTAGATATTCTGTAGGTAGACGTATTCTGTAGTATTCTGTAGGTAGATGTATTCTGTAGTATTCTATAGGTAGATGTATTCTGTAGTATTCTGTAGGTGGATGTATTCTGTAGATATTCTGTAGGTAGATGTATTCTGTAGTATTCCATAGGTAGATGTATTCTGTAGATATTCTGTAGGTAGATGTATTCTGTAGGTAGATGTATTCTGTAGGTAGATGTATTCTGTAGTATCCTGTAGGTAGATGTATTCTGTAGATATTCTGTAGGTAGATGTATTCTGTAGTATCCTGTAGGTAGACGTATTCTGTAGTATTCTGTAGGTAGACGTATTCTGTAGGTAGATGTATTCTGTAGTATTCTGTAGGTAGATGTATTCTGTAGTATTCTGTAGGTAGATGTATTCTGTAGTATTCTGTAGGTAGATGTATTCTGTAGGTAGATGTATTCTGTAGTATTCTGTAGGTAGATGTATTCTGTAGGTATTCTGTAGGTAGATGTATTCTGTAGTATTCTGTAGGTAGATGTATTCTGTAGTATTCTGTAGGTAGATGTATTCTGTAGTATTCTGTAGGTAGATGTATTCTGTAGTATTCTGTAGGTAGATGTATTCTGTAGGTAGATTTATTCTGTAGGTAGATGTATTGTGTAGTATCCTGTAGGTAGATGTATTCTGTAGGTATTCTGTAGGTAGATGTATTCTGTAGGTATTCTGTAGGTAGATGTATTCTGTAGTATTCTGTAGGTAGATGTATTCTGTAGTATTCTGTAGGTAGATGTATTCTGTAGTATTCTGTAGGTAGAAGTATTCTGTAGTATTCTGTAGGTAGATGTATTCTGTAGATATTCTGTAGGTAGATGTATTCTGTAGTATTCTGTAGGTAGAAGTATTCTGTAGTATTCTGTAGGTAGATGTATTCTGTAGATATTCTGTAGGTAGACAGTGACGCCCATAATTCTTCTCTTGACCCCAGGCATCAATAACAGTACCCGCTTATATATTTGTGCATGTGAATTGGATTCTTTTTTTTTCTCCGTTCGTTGTAGTCTTCAATCGACAGACACTATTAAAAATCAAAGCTGTATTTTTACACTAGTAGCCACGTATGTCCCTTCGCTGGCGGAGTGTTACTATTATTACAGGGCTATATATAGCATCTGCTTCATTAGCGGGCGTAATACAAGGAAGAAAATGTTTGTGAAGTGACTAGAGAGTATTTACCGGGCACACACAGACAGCAGGGGAGGGAGGAAGGGACCTGTGCAGACACAATTAGCCTCTGTTGGGAGCTGACACCAGACTGGAGAATAACTTTGCCAGTGTCGGGAAAGCAGGAGTCAAGGAGATAAGGAGTTCCCAGGAGGATGAAGGAAGCCTTGTTATGAAGACACAATCACAGATGAGATTTGACTGCACTTTCACCATAACTTGACATCAGAACAAAAAATAATCTGAGACATATGTGGTGGCCCAGTACGGGAGTTGTTACCCCGTACCCTTGCTGCCCTGTCAGGCAGTCTCCCTGCAGTCTCTATGCCCCCCTGAATCTTTTCTACTGTAATTGTATATTATCCCCTATGTTATGTATATAAGAATGTTGTATCTTTAAGAAAGGTTAACATGTGATCATCAGTTGTCATGTGATTGTTACCCAGGAGGTATCAGTGACCAGGTGACTTAAAGGAGTAGTCCAGTGGTGACTCAGTGGTGAGCAACTTATCCCCTATCCTAAGGATAGGGAATAAGTTGTAGATCGCGGGGGGTCCGACCGCTGGGGCCCACTGCGATCTCCTGTACGGAGCCCCGACAGCCCGCGGGAAGGGGGCGTGTTGACCTCCGCACGAGGCGGCGGCCGACACGCCCCCTCAATACAACTCTATGGCAGAGCCGAAGCACTGCCTTCGGCAATCTCCGGCTCTGCCATAGAGATGTATTGAGGGGGCGTGTCGGCCGCCGCTTCGTGCAGGGGTCGACACCCGCTATCTGGGCACAGAGCCGGGGCCCCGTACAGAGAGATCGCAGAGGGCCCCAGCGGTCGGACCCCCCGCGATCTCAAACTTATCCCCTATCCTTAGGATAGGGGATAAGTTTTTCACCACTGGACTACCCCTTTAAGGGTGACCAATGGGACCCCACTAGAGTCTCCCCCATAAAATCCCTGGGAGGAGTCTCTTCTCTCTTTTAGTTCCTGAATCTTTGCAGAGGTGCAGTTGAGCCTAAGAGTGTGTCTGGAGTCATAGGAGGCCTCAAGTCAAGTCTGCAGCCACACTTTACAAGTCTACAAGTAAGCTAAAGTCACAGCTTAGTCTGTCTCCTGTCAGGTCAAGTCAGTCACTGTCATCTATTGTCAAGTCAACGTGGCCTGCACAAAATTGTCCAAATCTGCGGCAAGTCCCAGAAAGCCCTTAAGGTCTCTGAAGTCACCGGTCACCTCCATGGGCCTAGCTGAACTGTATAGACTGTTTAATATGTCACTCAGTAAAGCTACCATTGTCCGTAACTTGGCGTCAGAGACATTATTGCCCCCCGTGCCTAGCCCAGGATCCAGCGGTATACCTTCAGGTGGTATTGAGGATAAACCACGCCCTGGCGTCACGAATACAAGAGATTATTGCCATCTGCCCCTAGGGTAATTCCATCTGCCCTACATCTCACGCCCATTACTGCACATAACACACAGGGAGCAGACTTTGGGAGAAAATTTACAGCAACTTCAAAAGTGCTGCTTCTCCTGCTCTCCTCCAGCACACTGTGATGTTGTTTGGCATACTTATTCAGCGCGTGGTCTTTTACATTTACTTGATGAAATATGAAGTTCAATTTCTATTTCCACACAGCTCTGTTATGCGCACATATAGTGTGCCATTGTTCACTACAGGATTCCTTTCCTTTGTGCCGAACCCAGAATGGACAAAACATATAGGGTATGTCCAGTTTGGAAAAGCCATTTTCACACACCCTATTAGAGAAGGTAATCTGTCATAAGTATCACCCGCACTAACCTGTTGGTAAAAGGTTTTAGCTCAGATGATACTGATGATAATGATACTTACCACCGCTAGATCCGTGACTCTGTTTGTCCATTATGCTTCTTTTTCAGTATATGCAAATCACCCATCTTGGTGCAAATGAAGCAGTCCCAAGGCCCTTGTCACCATTGCTTCGTTCTCTGTCTGCCTGGCTAATGAAGATTTATAAAGGTTTGTCTGTTCACTCCTATCCGCTGTTACTGCACATGAGTAGCAGTGCCCGCTTCCAGATGTATCATAGAAGCCACACATGTGCAGTAGCCACGGATATGAGTGAGCAGGAAGATGGACCTTCATGAATATTCATTAACCAGGCAGATGAAGGACGAAGCAGTGGTGACATCACCATGCACAGGTAGGGATTTGGGGGTCTTGGAAACGCCCGATGCACACCATATAAAGAAACTGAAGCTCAAAGGACGAACAGAGCCATGGATCTGGCAGTGGTTAGTATAATTTTCTTCATCAGGATCACCCGCACTACAAGCCTGTAGTTAGTGCAGGGGATACTGGTGACAGAGGTCCTTTAATAGACGGGGGTCCCGTGTTCAGGATTTGCCAGAACAGAGTGGCTGCACACAGTGGCCCTCATTTACTAAGAAAATCGGGTTGTAAGTCTATGTTGCTTTCTTACCCGACTGCTTTTTTCCCCTGGTATTTATTATTATGTCGCATCCTGTTTGTCGCACGTGGGTTTTGTAGGTTTTGGTTTCCAACTCCTCTGAGCTGTCGGGAAAAAATCCACAACAATTCAACAAATTAGGGTTGGAAACCTTAATAAATACGTGGGAAAGCTCAGAAATGTCGGGTAACGCCCCTTTTTCGGGTTTGGGAGAATCCACATCGGGTCCGTTGGGAAAAAATGTCGCATAGTGTCGCAGACTGGCGCACGATGTCTGCGACATGGCGCAGACAAAGATGCGACAAAAAAACCCGACAAAAGAGGTCGGGTTTAGAATAGTAAATGAGGGCCAGTGTCTCTCTCTCCCCTCCCCTGTGGTGGCATTGCAGGGAATCTGAACACTTACTACCAGGTTTCTCCACAGAATGTAGCTGTTTGTGGGTCTTCCAGGGGGACATATTGTGTTCAGATTATTGGTCAATGGACTCCTCCCTGGTTCGGAGATCCATTGTAATTTAAAAAATCAGATAAGCAGAAATGGAACAAACCAGCTGACTCCGAGCCTGCCCCAAACATCTCTCTGGGTGTTCAAAGCTGTAGGTAACTACCACCCTCCCTCCATTATTGTTTTGAAGGACAGATGTGGTTACTTAAGACTTTTGGAGGCAATATACAGGGACAGCTCCAGATAGATGTGAACCCTTGGTGGCAGAATTACATTTGGCTCCCAATTCACCCTATTATAAGCTAGACAAAAGATCTCCTAAAATCTTCTCCATAACCCCTCCAAGCTAAGTGAACCCAGTATTTACACCAGCCTGGGAATAGTAGCCCTACTCTTTCTGTCATAAGAAGTTGCGATGCTCTGATCATAATATATAGCTAAGTAAAAGGGGGAGCGGCGGCCTGGAACAGGTGTCAGCCAGCATATGTGATGGATTTCAACCTAAACAAGCAGGACAATCTCCATTATATATCATGCTGACTGCGAAAGATAAACGGAGCAACATTCTTAGTTAATACCCATGGGAATTTTTTTTTTTTTTTTTTTTTAACTACAATATAACACCTACAGTAAAATATAAAAAATGCATTGAACTGTGTCCATAGACTTTGCAGAGGAAAATTTACCTATTCTGCGCATGATCACCATTTGCTCCATTACTGGAATCCCCACCAAACACTATAGTGGAATCCCAAGTCCCCTTACCCCTCACCAAGGGATCTGAATAGGGGGGAAGGCAAACAGGCATACTGCCATTCCTTTTAAAACCTATGGGGTTGACTGAGACAACTAAGTACATCCTCTGCATAGGTGATAGGTCTTATCTGGAAGAACCGGCCTCAAGACACAGAACCTTACCTCAGGTATATCAATGCAAATAGCTTTATATCCTTTTTATTTTTATTTTTTTAATAGTAGCTCAAAATAGTAAAGATACTACATAAACTTAGCTGGGTGACTGAAAATGGGACTGTGTACTACCTTGTAGCCCTTGACTAAATGACCATCAAATGTAGTCACTTAGCTGTAAACAAAAATAAATAGGCTACATATATATATAATGCAATCCCAAGGAGTATTGAAAGGAACAAGCTATTAGAGGCCTATTAATGAGTCTCCAAATAGCTATTCTGGTCTGCAATTGTGACCCAGAATGTTATGCTTAAGAAAGCATAGACTGTAATGAGTTTAATGGACATAGCCTGGATAACCTATTATGATTTCTCTGCTAAGTCCCATTAGTGAGATGGAGCAGCTTGTGATAAATACAACTTGGGAACTTACTCCACAGATGTGCACATTATTTACATATGATGTCAAAAAAAACAACATTTAATTATACCAAATTTGTACAAAACAGGTCTTATTGGCCTATTTCCTTCCTTTCTTTCATCCATACAGGTCTTATATTAGCCTTCTTAATGAATTTTTTTGCATAAGTATTTAGCCTGATGTAAAGTACAGCCATAATTTAGATTTGGTGTTTTAAAGTAATCACATAACTATATCTTTTGTCCGTGTTTAAAAAAATAAAAAATAAAAAACACCTTTAGGGTCTACAGTGTCCTGCACATATTTGATTTGATACTGCACATGTGAATAAACCGTTATGTTGAAATTTGATGCCAACCATTATTTTGCCAATGGTGAGGTAACCTCATCAACAGCCTGTCTGTATTACTCCTTAATATGTGAGTGTAAAGTGCCCTCTTCTTATCATGGAGCATGGAGATGAACCTGACCAAGATGAAGAGTGCTAGACCACACTCAAAATGTACTCCCCACATGGGATGGGAGTGAAGGATTGCTAATCACCAATACCAGACTGGTCAACATGTTTCGCTAATACCCACTGGAAAAAAAAACTGTTTAAACACGTTAAATACTAGATACCTATAAATGTATAGAAAATTCAGTTACGTTTAAAATTGCACTATATGCATCAGAACAAAGTATACCACAAACGATGGGATAATCCTAAAGGTGGCATATACTGTGCCTGTTCTGACATCCCTATTAATAGCATAGACTCCCTAATATACTTGTAACTGCAGACTACCTAAAATGTTGATGTACGAGTGCTATGTCAGAATGGGAAGATACTTAGAAAGAGCCAAGCTATTCCCTTGTAACAAAGATGCCTCAAAATGTGCCAATACAACCACATCACATCATATACATATAGGTGTCCATATTGACCTCATATGCTCAAATAAGCAGCCTATCAAACCATGACAATTACTGTCTCATCAGATAGCGCCATAAAACAACCAATAAGAGATATTCAAAATGCACATACAAATGACAGGAAGAGGTCAAGGGTTAAATAAGACTACTGTACAGGCCAAACTTCCATCGCATGCTACACACTACTGGTAAGAGGCCTTAGAAATAAAGCTCAGCAAAAACATAGAATTGTGATGTCAATGGACTTCATTTGCAAGGTGTACATAGAAACTGGAGCATGCACACCAACTTAGAAAAAACCAGTGACTGCACAGAACTGAGCATGTCACTATATTCAGTTCAGAGGCTCCCTACGAGGCTGGCACATATGCACCAACTTAGAAAGACTATCCAATGACAGTGTTGATATGCGCATGTCTTGTGAATAAGTCTTGAGATAATGTAAAGAGGAGAAGATGGGCGCTAACTTAGAGAAATTGTGAAGCTTAACGGGACAATGCACACAAGTTCAAGAACTAAAAAAGAATGGATTAAGCATGACACCTCAACTAGGCGGAATATGACAATACAAAAATGAAACAGGAAATTGCTGGAACTAGTAAAGGTAAGTATAAATGGACACCAACTATCAAGTTGTTAATGCCAGGACAAGTTGAAGTGTCAAGTCTATGTGGAAACTTGACATTAGCAAAGAGCATAAAAGGCCTGGTCTGCCATTTTGAAGACTATGTGAAACATGTTGGTGATGTGAAACATGTTGGTGTTATAGGAAAAACTTTTAAACATCACATGTCATTCTACATATTTACATGTATCTTGGGTTTTACATGTAAGAGTGGAGACCCAATACCTTTAAAGGGGTATTCCAGGATTTTTTATTTAATTTGACTATGCTACAGGGGCTGTAAAGTTAGTGTAGTTTATAATATAGTGTCTGTACCTGTGTGTAACTAAACAACAAAACCCCAGGGGGTAACAGGGTAACTCCAAAGGGGTACCTTAAACTAGAAACTAGAGGACTCTGGCTTGTGCCTAGTATTTTAATCGCAGGCGTATCTACCAGCACAAGTACATATATTTCCCTCAGCACCTCAGTAGTGGCCATACTAGTATTTGTGGCACACACTACCTAGAGGCTCCCAATCATAGTCATTATATGTGCTAGGTAGACCCTGTATTTTTTAATTAGTGTGGTACACACAAACACTTCTGTCTTATTATTATCACATTTCCAGTTTATTTTAATTGCATCCAATAAAAGTAACATTTTATCTAATTTCATTTGGGGGTTTCTAGTTTAGGGTACCCCTATGGGGGTTTCCCCTAAAGTTGTTGTACATGTACCTGTGTGTGATAGTTTTTTTTTCACAATTCTTGTGATTTTCGACCCACTATTTATTTTTATCAGCATACAAAATTACTATTGTCTCAGATTTTTCCCAAGTTGCAATGCGGCCGAGACCTGACCTCACTAGTCAGCCTGTCTGCTCCAATGGGTGGAGCGATCGCTTGGTGGGAGAGAGATCAATCTGCATCTAATGCAACAGCTGTAGCCCCCCTGATTGAAAACCACAGGTCATTTGAATGGATGCAGCTCATTTATGTTTCAATGGGTGGGGTGGCTGATGTGTGGGAGGGAGGAAAATGGAATTATAGGATTTGTAGTCAAAAAAAAGAAAACAAACAGGAAATACCAGTTCACAAAAAGCTAGCCACAGTGTTATGGTAATCTCACAACATAGCCATTTAGCCCCAAGGCAAGCACAGATCCTTCCTAAGCATGTCCATTACTGTCTTCCAGGTACGTACTAAAATTACCTTATGGTGGAGAACCCCTTATGGGTCTATTCACACGTACAGTATTCTGTGCAGATTTGATGCGCAGGATTTTCTGCTACAGATTTCAATGTAAACTGAACACAGCTTGAAATCCTGTGCATCAAATCTGCGCAGAATACTGTACGTGTGAATAGACCCTTAGAGAGAGACAATAATTCTTAAAACTATTACCCGATCCTTTATTGAGTAAACTCTGAACAATAGAGAGCTGATTTGGATGGAGTTCAATATCATCCATACAATGTATACTGAATAGAAAACTAAGGCTTGTAGTCACGAAATGACAGCTATGTAATCTATGATCAATTCATATTTGACATCATGTTTATTACTTAACCCCTTAAAAAAAAAAAAAAACAGAAACCCGTTATGGCAACTGCAAAATGAACATTTCTAGGTATCTGAATTCCACTGACTTCCACGTGGTTCTAAAATAATCCTCCTAATGCTCCCACTTGACAGCATGAAGGAGTCAAGCTTCATTCACCCAACTTCACTAACTTCTATCATTTTTTTTTTTTTATAGAAATGTCTTTTCTGAAAACTAATTAAATGAACCAGTGAATGTGATGCTGTGAAATGATCAGTAAAGAATCAGGACTGCTGGTCGCCAGAATGAAGACATCCAAGAGACACATTGCTGCCTCTGTGAACAGGAACATTATAAAACTACATATGAATAATTTACAATATTTAATATTATGGCAGTGCTATATTATAAATTCAATCTGCTAGTAATACAGTATTTTACTGATCAAGAGTTTGTGAGACACCTTAAAGAAAATCTTACAAATAATGTAACTTCATACTATAATCTCTTCGGAAAATTAAATAAAATCATGGGGGAGGAGATTTATATCACAACCTGTGGAAAGGAAATGTTGACCAGTTGCCCCTAGCAACCAATCAGATCGCTACTTTTATTTTTTATAAGGCCTCTGAAAAATTAAAGGAGCAATCTGATTGGTTGCTATGGGCAACTGGTCAACTTTTCTTCAGCAAAGGTCTTGATAAATCTCCCCCTTGGAGATTATATTTATCTTGACGAAAATGTATTAATTTGGCCTCAAGATGAAAAAATTAAATAATATACAAATCTCACTTGCTTCCTTTATGTTGCTAATATGACTATAACATTACTATGGATAAAGCTTTGGTGTGCACGAAGAAACATCTGTGGACACACAAGAAGAGTAGTGGGGGACTAAGTTGCAATCGCTATAGCAGGTTTGAAATGTGTCAATTTTGACCCCAAACGTTTTTTTTTTTGAAAATTCTGTTTATTTTATTTTCATATATTTATTTATATAGTATTTATATATACCACAGTGCTGTCCAGGGCTTATTTTTTACTCACATTGATGCCTGTCCCCAAAGGTGCTGACACTTTAAGTTACAAATGATCCTATCATGTAAACATGAGAAGAACATACAAACGTCATGCAGATGTTCCCCATCCTAACTAATGAGCCGCCATGCTGCCCCTTTATTAGGTTAGCGAAGATTCGCTCAAGGTAAAGTAACAGTTTCCATGTTTTCCCAATTTATAAAAACCATTATCACAATAAAAACCCAACAAACATGTCACTTAAAAATAAGGATTACCCAATAAAAGACACACTGGTGTTTTGAGGAATAAGCTAATGCACAAAAAATCATTACCATGTCTACATAAAACATTCAGGAACTGTCTGAAATGCACTTACTGCAAGCATCATTTACTAAATAATATTGCCTAAATTACTATAGGCACAAATAAATACTCTTTCCAAGCTCATCTCCAGCGCAGGCAGCCTGATGATTCATGGTGTTGACCCATATTCCCGTAGGAATTGTAATTAAAATGTTCTGGTTAATTAAAGCATAGCCATGAGGATAATGAAATAAACAGGTCATCACTAGCCAATGAGTAACAGCTTTACATGTTACAAATCTAATAGAGATAATGTCTGACAAGATGGTTTATGTAAGAGTAACTAGATGTTCTGGACTACGTGTTTCTCACATTAAAGTGTCTCATCACCTGGGAATACATTTTATATTGTACAATGTAAAACCACAAGGGGAAGTAGATATTGTGCCCATAAGAATAAAAGCAGTGCCTCAATATTTCTACCTTAGTGTAAGCTCCTGGGTAATAAGGTGTATAAAAAGCGAATGCTGTTGCTTAAAGCAATAAATGTGTTCATAGCAGTTGTCATTGCACCTCTACCTTTCCCCACAGGGCACTAAGTAGGAATAGAGTTCTTATATTTCAGGGAGGAAGATATTGGCCTACACAGAGTTTGACTAGAAATAACGGTTTCAAATAAATACTATCTTTAAAGGGTTACTCCGGTGGAAAACTATTTCTTTTATGAGCTGCTGTATGCTACAGAGGAAGTTGTATAGTTTTTTTTCTGACTGACCACAGTGCTCTCTGCTGACACATCTGTCCATCTCAGGAACTGTCCAGAGTAGGAGCAAATTCCCATAGCAACCCTCTTCCTAACGCTCTCAGCACACACAATTGTGTATTGCCACAGCCACATGCCTGTGATGTTTATGTCACAAATAAAAAAAACAAAAACAAACAAACATTAAAAGGGATGAACAATTACATTAAAAAAAAACGTACAAAAATGATCGTATATAAAAAGCAGAAATGATATAAGCAACCTTTAAGCCAAAACAAGAACAAAAGAAAAAAAGATAATAGGAAGACGGAGGCCTTAACATAGTGTCAGGTGTTATAAAGGAGCAATAAATAAAGATATGGTAAGACAAGTATGGCTGTCAGAAACGGAAGGCATATCATTTGAAGAGTCAAGAAGAGAAAAAATTGTCAAATCAGTAAAAGTAAGCGTAGAGTCTGGATAAAACAAAGGACAAGTAAAGTGGCAGTACAGCCAATGCCAACCTAAAATGAAGACATTTTTTCCTGGCTGTTCAATAAAAGAATTTGCAATAACAGCATGCTAACATAAACAAACATATGTTTACATCAACTGTAGGCACATATATGGCAGATTCCAGTGCTTTAGGCAACTATTTTTCCCAATCAAAACACCACCACAACCTGGCAGAACCTAACAAACCCATAATAATCAATGGGGTCAGTCTAGCACAGCTGGTGATGGTTGTTCAACAAAACCTTCACAGGGTTATGGTTTCCATCATAAATTAAAGTCCTCAATGCAAACGTAAATAGGATCTATCGCATGTTCGTGTATATATTATACCTGTGTGTGCTTGATGACGGCTGTCCCTCCAGCATGGTCATGTTACACAAGTGAGAAGGACATGAGTACCAGTAGCCTTGTGCAAAGACAAAGTCCATGGGCTTATGAGTAAATGCTAGACCCACCTGTTGTGGATGATGGTGCTTATGGTGGCATGAACCAGCATAAGGAGTAGACCCAATGCTGATGTTTGCAAAGTCGCTAATCTCCTTTATTATGAGATTGCACTAGAGTTGTATCTCTGAGCCTTCAAATCACATAAACATTCTGTTTTTCCACTAAAAACTAGACCTGATAAGGATAGAGTCCAATGGATTGTATCTCTCTGGTTTATCTACTTTATAAAGTTATAATAAATAAAGCCAATAAAGGTTGATCTATAAACAAAGGTATTAATATGATCATCATATGATAACTCTCACGTAAGGAACACATATTTTATATGTCAAGAAGACTAGAAAAAATGTTGCATATAGTTTTCCCATCTTCCAGATTCACAACAGTGGTGCTAATGTGCGTTGACACCAGATTGAGAGTGACATTTACTGCTGAGGACGTTCTCTGGCTCACAAAAGCAAAGTGTCTTAAAATAGAACATTCTGCAGTAACTGTAATCAATGGCAAAGCACCAGCCTCACAATTTCTCCATCCTATTGATCTCAGTTTACACTGTATAAACCAGACTCTGCAAAATCTCTCGATAGCTGCCTTCAAACAGTGTGCAATTAGACATGTGCAAGGGGAAACAGATGTTGCGGAAAAATAATTGCTTGTCTGCATTTTTGATGATCTTTTCCTTTTTAATTCCAAACATGCAAATTACTTGCCGGTTATTCGTGAGAAGGGTGTCTGAGGAGAACGCACAACAAACTAAGCTGATCAGCTCTCTGGTGGACTTTCTGTGGGTGAGCTGCAATGGGATTTGGGTTGGCGGGTTAACAAGTAGAGAATTCCACAGGATGTTAAGAACTGCACAGTGATATAGTGCAGCCACAAGGGTCAACCACATAACACCTGTAAACACTGGAGAGATATGGGTTTGCTAATGCAGGTCATCCGTCTGTTTTCACAACCTGAGCTAGTGTGTATACTCCCTTCTCTAGAGTGGGCAGTTCTAAGATTATAAATCGGCCCTTTAACACATATGGTATTCTTTTAGCCGACAGATTTTTGGTACTTTCAGCAAATAATGTGTTTCAAATACATTTGAGTAGTATTGCAAATTACAGACCAAGAGGAAGGAGGCTACAAATACTGTATAATACAATACATATAAGGTTGTTCATGATTCTATTTTGTAAGCTCCTGTTTCCAATATTGTAAAATAGGAATGGTTACTTAAGGAGAGACAACTGAGCTCTGTTAAAGGGGTACTCTGTCATGGCCCTGCCCCCCTTGTGAAGTCAAGGCCCCACCCCCTCAATGCAAATCTATGGTAGGGGGTGCGGTGGCACCCCCTACCATAGACTTGCATAAAGGGGGTGGGGCGTGATGTCACAAGGGTGGGGGGTGGATCCGTGATGTCACGAGCCTCCGGCCCCTGCATTGCCAGTCATCAGGCACGGAACGAAGTTCGCTCTGTGCACCTGATGGCAGGAGAGATCGCAATGGTTCCCAGTGGTGGGACCTGCATTCAGGCATCTTTTCCCCTACCCAAAGGAAGATGTCTAGGGGCTGAGTACCCCTTTTAGGAGCAGAGCCCCTGAGCATATTGCTACTAGTGCAAACACATTTTAGAGGACTAATGTCTATTTTATTCTACTTCCATATTAGTGTAGGCACACAAGTATCTATATATAAGCATTGTTGGAGTACGGTTATTATTATATTACTGCACACTTGAGGACCTTGCTGATTGGCACTAAAACACATGGAACATGAGCATGGGGTCATGAAGGGGCTTCTTGTTTATGGCCTAAACATATTTTATACTTTAGAAGCCCAACGTATTTGATACTCTGGACTACTACTCCACTTTACGGTACCTTCTGCAGAGTCGTACTTTGTATGTGACCGTATACAGAATTGCATGCATACTGCTTGTATTGTCGGACATGCTTTAAAAAAGCTGGGACTTTTGCTATCCAAATATGGTAAGTACCGTTACGATAAATGGGTTTAAAAATCTGTAGTACGACTAATAACCTTGGCTTTACAAAGATTCAACATTCTGGTTCTTTGTCATAAGCTCAGCCAGACTGGAGAGCTGATAAAACCTATCGCTAAAGCATTTGGCTAATTTGATACTGACCCACACACAATAAATACAGAAGAAAAATCAATGAGTATTCCAACATAAGATAAAGAGCTTTTTGCCCTGAAACCCTTACTGCAAGGCTGCTAACTCCAGGGAATTAAAACAAAGTATCCTCTTGTCTGAAGCCATTAAATATGCCTGACATTGCACTATAAAATGAATATGCTGACTATAGAGAAAACATAGGCAGGATCTCTGGCACTTTATACAGTTTTAAAACTAACAATTAAAATGTAGAACTCTTGAATGGTAGAGTGGTTTTACCAACAATAAGTGCTATGTTACTGATATAATAATAATAATTCTTTATTTATATAGCACACACAGATTCTGTAGCACTCTACACTCAAACTGATCCCTGTCCCCATTGGGGCTCCAAATCTAAATTTGAACCCAGGGCCCCAGCACTGCAATGCAACAGTTCTAACCACCAATGCAATACTATTCTTCTACTAACCAATTATGCTTTTTCAAGTTTCACTTAGACCTGTCCATAACTATATTGGCATGGTCCTGCAGCTGAGATCACCATTAGAGATGAGCGAATTTACAGTAAATTCGATTCGTCACGAACTTCTCGGCTCGGCAGTTGATGACTTTTCCTGCATAAATTAGTTCAGCTTTCAGGTGCTCCTGTGGGCTGGAAAAGGTGGATACAGTCCTAGGAGACTCTTTCCTAGGACTGTATCCACCTTTTCCAGCCCACCGGAGCAGCTGATCTAATTTATGCAGGATAAGTCATCAACTGCCGAGCCGAGAAGTTCGTGACAAATCGAATTTACTGTAAATTAGCTCATCTCTAATCACCATCCATGCTTGGGTATGATGGTTCCTGACACTCTCAAAGGTCTTGGTATATTAGTCTTTTCTCCCCTGGATCCACCCATTGCAGATGAAGATCATATTAATCAGTGCTTTCTGTATGGAGATTTATTTCCTGCTTGCTCTTGTGTTCTGCTTATATTGGCATCCTCCGATTACAATGAAATATAGTAGCACTAATCACAGTATCCTGTTGTATAAAACCCTGTTATTGCTAGAAAACATTGCTTGAAAATTTCCTCTGTTTTGTCAGATCCACTGATTACCTCTGACAGCCAGGCGTAACTTACTCTGTCCTTACTCGACCTCCCAATCAGACTTATCCCTACGTATTGTAAAGAGATTTGCATATAAAATCAGAATGTCCATCCACTGTGCATGGGATTAAACAGCAAATTATAAAAAAAAAAAAAAAAAATCTGGGCTCTCATCACTAAATCAGGGCCTACAAATAAAAAAAAGGGCCATCATATCAATCTTAACTTTTTTTTTTCCAGCACTATATTCAGTGTATATTTCTGGAAATATTCATCTTACAGAGTATAAGTTGCCGTCCATTTGCAAATCAAACATCACTATCCCTTTTTTTTTATTTTTAAAGGGAATAGGTCACCAGCATCAGCCATAGGTGCGTTGACATTCTGGTCCAGCAGTCAGTGAGATCTCCTAGCACGTACGGCCTACATGCTTAGGGGAAGATGACATGAATATTTATGACGAGAGCATTTCCAAGGAAAAATCAAGCTGGCAGACAACTAGTTTGCATATATACATTTTCCTCAATATCTCTGGAAAAGGGGCACAGAAAAGAAAAAGGTAATGGCCCTTGTAATCAGCATCACTTGCACTATAAACCTGTACCAGCAAGTTAGTGTGGGTGACAATGATGACAGATTCCCTTTAACCCCTAGACTATACCGGGTGTACAGGTCTGGAACTTAACGCTCTAGAGCATACAGGTACGCCCTGATGCATTAAGTGACTATGAAGCGAGCGCAGTTAATGTTTTCACTTATTAGTGGCAACTGTCAGTATTCAGGACCTCATCATTAATAACAGGTAGCGGCAATCCTACAACTGCCATCATTAACCCTTTAAATGCTGTGATTAATGCTGATATGTAGTCTAAAGTTGAACTGAATATTGCCCGTGGCACAGTTTAACTTAACGGATCCTCATAAAGTAATCGTGGGCATCCGATGAGCTGAAACGCTAGAAACCTGCCTCCGCCTGCTGATCGCCAAGTCACTGATGCAGCTCCTTGGTTGCAAGGCTATATTAGTGGAGCGCCAATCTCATTGATCAATGCTATACAAAAATAAAAAAAAGTTATGGGGGTCAGAAGAGGACAATTTTAAGTATACTGATTTTGTTAAAACGTTTTCAGGTCTGGCCACAAAACCAGATAAGGGGAAAAAATTTGCCTACCGGAGTCACCATCTGACTCCAGTTGGCTCATTCAAATGAATGAGATGCAGGCTGTGTCCGGCTGGGATATGGGAGCGCCTGGTTTTGACATTCCCCAGCCGGATCTGGTCACTGTAACATGGTGTGAATGGACCCATAAACATGTTTGGGTAAATATTTCTGGATCAAAATGTATGACCTCATGGGAGAGCTTAATAGGATTCTGGGAACAGTCAATGTGGCATAAATGGCTAAACTAACCATAAGCTACAAGCTGCACAACATTTTTTATTGATGACAAAATAAATTAATCCTATTATCTGCCTTATATTTCCCTAACAACCAAAATATATAAAATTTAAGGCAAAGCTTTGAAACTTTGCAATTAAAAAGGAAAGAAACAGTAGAGTCTAATAGTTCATTACTACTAGGTATAATGTCTGTATGGCCTAAAATTTCTTATGGTCTTAAATCTTCCTAATATGCCAGCCTCTTGGGGTAGTGCTTCCCTTGATTTTATGGGACAGAGTTTTGAGTAGAGTCTAAGATAGTCTAAAATCCACTTTATAGTCCATGATGCTGTTTAATCCCTCCCATTCTCAGCATTTCATCAAACTCACATTTAAATGTGTTTTCCCATGGAGACAACGTATCGCTTTTCCTTATTCAAACTATAAGACTGCTGAAGATAGTTGAGCTCTATACTTGGCTATATACAGCAGTCCCATAGAATTCGAATGAAGCAGCAGAGCACATGCTTGACCGCCATTCCATTGAAACAGGGGTACTTAGGACTCCCATTCTGGTGATTGGTAGATGTTGCCGCTATTAAACACCACCAGTTCCATATCGCTTATCCTATGCATAGTTGTTAAACAGTCATTATGAAAAAAATCCCTTTAACAATCAGGAAGTCAGTATTTGGAGAACTGATTTACATAACTACATGCAACTTAATAGCCAATGAGAGAAAAGGCAAGGAAGCCATGGGAATGGTTTTTTTTCTTGAATAAGCAGATTTGACAAAGTATAAATGTAATTCTCCACATTCATCCTAATGTATTCCTCCACCATATTTAGAATGCCATTAATCACTGACACTTCTGAGCTGTCATCTGATCGGTGGAAAAGGTACAAAGTAATCAACTACTAGAATTACTTTTCCTGCCAAATCTGTAAAGTCTTCTTTCTTTATATCAAAATGATTTAAAGGTGTTACCTGGGGACAGCCTTTTTTATTTAGAAATGCCCAGCTGCTGGCAAAATAAAAAATATTCTGGCCTGTGCCCCTGCAACTACCATCCTGAGGTTGACCAGTCCCGGATTTCACTTCTAACAGCTTCTGTTGATGTAGAAACTCTGCAGGGACTGCATGTTCAGCCAATCACTGGCCACAATACTGACCCTCCCCAGCCAGTGAGAGGGCAGTTTCTGCAGGATGGGAGTATTTTCAGAACCAGGAAGAACAAAAGGACCAGGAAGGGCAGTGGTTGGAAATAAAGACAGTTAAAGGGGTACTCTGGCGAAAAACTTATTATCCCTCATTCAAAGTATAGGGTATAAGATGTCTGATAGCGGGGGTCCTGCCACTGGGGACCCCCGCGATCTCCGGGCCAGCAGTGGTGGCGTCCGGAACACGGATGCCATCACGCCTCCCATATGAATGTAGGGGAAATGGCAGCGGTAGTCGCCAGTCATTTGGCACAGAGCGGAGTTCGCTTCATGCACAGATAACCAGGGTGCCGCGCTGGAGATCATGGGGGTTCCCAAGAGCGGGACCCCCGCGATCAGACATCTTATCCCCTATCCTTTGGAGAGGGGATAAGAGGTTTTTTGTCAGAGTACCCCTTTAAAATAAGCCATCAGTGTGTGTGTGATGGAAGTCTGACCTCAAACACCCAAAGCAATCAGCAGTCTTTCTATGTGTACCTATGTTTGGTACTGCAGCTCAGCTCTAATAAAAGTGACTGTAAGAGCTGTAACACCAAGCATAGGTGTATGAATGGATAGGCATAAACATTTAGGAGGCCGAGGCTGTCACATCAGACCCAAAATCTTCAATGGGGTATTCCGTAGATTAAAATTTTTGGTGCTAAATATCTAAATAGAAAGACAACATATACTTACCTTCCTTGATCCTCCGCTGCCACCATTCTCATTGAGCTTCTGGCCCCTCTTTGTAGCACTGCCAGGTTTGGGATTGACATCTGTATTTGTTGCTCAGCCAATCAGTAGCTGAGGTGGGACAATTCCATGTGTCATCCTCAAACCAGTAGCACCAAGTAGCCGCGGGGGAGGAGGAAGGTAAAATATGTTACTTTTCTATTCAGCACCTGCCGGAGCATAGTTCTTACAAAACCCCTTTATTCTGCTAGGGATTCCAGTAGTCTGAACCTCACCAACCATCCACTTCTATGGGCAGGCAATCAATGTATATTTAGTTATGTATATTAGGTTAGAAAAATGTCCCAACACATGATATTATAGGTATTCAGTTCTTTACTAGATATACTTCAATAAGGTCCTTGTCTTTGTACTAACATTGAATAGTTTCCCTTTATTTTTCTGTCATATGATACTATAGTGGTTCTATTCTAAAGGCTGACACTTGTGTTGAGCTATTTTTGCACCGTCATTAAACAATAATGCAACAAAATCTTTACTGTGGATTCATCATGGGCAATAACTTATTTATTTATTGGGTGCTCTTACCAAGTCTGGAGTTTCCAATCTCTGGGCCTTATATGATCACATATTTAGATGACTGACATTGCAGCAGACTGGTAAAATGGCTGACATTTGTGTGTGCTTTAAGAAAACTAAGGATTTCTTTCGTAGTCTCTATATCATGGTCTGGATTTTGGTTAATAAAACAACAGCAGGTATGTATTATATATATTTATGACACTACAGGGCATAGTGGTATAGGTGGTTATTTCACTCACTGCTAAATAAGATAATCTAATCATTTTAAAGGAAACATTTGAACAGACGTGTATCAGAGGTAGCCTATGTATTGTCAGAGTCCACTATAATAGTGCTAGGGGCCTCCACCGTAATAAGGTTAATTAAGTACACGCGGCTATTCTCCCATTGGGATCACTTAAAAATCCAGTTTCTTCGATGATTCCAGTAGCCCTGCTGTTGACCATTACACCTTATAGGTCCCAGAACAGCCCATCCGGATTGTGAAGAGATGCACATAACTCAACACATGTTATTCCTGATTTCACAACGGTGAGGTTTTCCTTAGAATTCCCAAACCTTTTCATTAAGAGCAAGAACTCCAGATGTCCAGATAATACTGTATATCTAGTTGGTACCAAGTAATCTGATATCACTAATATTTTCCTTGCATTTCGTAATACTTTTTCATCTCCTAAGTTCTTCGTCCAAAAATGCATGCTGTTTCCGATGACTTCATCATTGGGGACAGGGAGTGACTGGTATTTTGGCAAATTAAGGAGGAAGAGAATACAATGAAGGCTAAAAGCTTTTGCCTCTGGAGTCAGTCGCACCGAGTCTTACAACTACCTTACTATAATCAGTTACTGTATTGCTGTCTTACATAGTCATACATGTCTGTATTGTTATATATTAGTCATTCGGAAAAAGGTAAAAAAGAAACTGATTTATAAACCTTCTTTAGGTAGCTATGTAGAATGTTTTAAAAGGTTATACTATTACTGACATATAACAATTCTTAACAAAGGTAACCCAAATTATGTGTATTGCATTATGGCACCCAACCATTTTCTATCTTGAAAACCAGTCCTATGATCTACTACTAGAATATTAATATTCCCGCATGAAACAAAAAGAGAAATTATTCTATTGGAAATATTTTATAAATGAGTATTGTGGGATACTTACCTTCCTATATTCCAGCAAAGCTGTAGTCAAAACTGTAGCACTAGGTTTTATTTTTGTAGTACATGAGCTGTAATGCTTTGCTCCACAAATTTTCTTAAAGGGGTACTCCGGTGAAAAACTTATTTTTTTTTTTTCTTTAATCAACTGGTGCCAGAAAGTTAAACAGATTTGTAAATCACTTCTATTAAAAAAAATCTTAATCCTTCCTGTACTTATTAGCTGCTGAATACTACAGTGGAAATTCTTTTCCGTTTGAAACACAGAGCTGTCTGCTGACATCATGAGCACAGTGCTCTCTGCTGACATCTCTGTCCATTTTAGGAACTGTCCAGAGTAAAAGGAAATCCCCATAGCAAACATATGCTGTTCTGGGCAGTTCATAAAATGGACAGAGATGTCAGCAGAGAGCACTGTTCTCGTGATGTCAGCAGACAGCTCTGTGTTTCAAAAAGAAAAGAATTTCCACTGTAGTATTCAGCAGCTAATAAGTACAGGAAGTATTAAGATTTTTTAATAGAAGTAATTTACAAATCTGTTTAACCTTCTGGAGCCAGTTGATTAAAAAAAAAAAAAAGTTTTTCACCGGAGTACCCCTTTAAAGGATAACACTATTTAAACCCATTACTATGCATCTTGTTTCTTGTGCTGTGTGCCTTGACTAGTGCATGTCAGTGATTACCCAGTGTGACACATAAAGGTGTTTTTAGAAAGCCCTAAAGGGCCTAACTCTGATGGGAACTATTTTTTAAATCAACTGGTGCCAGAAATTAATAAATTACCTCTATTTAAAAATCTTAATCCTTCCAGTATGTACCTTCCAGTAAATAGAAGTAATTTACAAATCTGTTTAACTTTTTTCCACCGGAGTACCCCTTTAAGCAACACCATCGATTGGCTGCAGAGGTGACATGGACAGTTCACGGCTTAAGCAAAGTAAACAAAGACCAGAGGAGAGGACTGGTAAATTGCTGATGTTACAACTGACCCAGGAGATTTGCCCCATCTGTTGCCTTGGAAGTGCAGTTTCACCTCTGTTGCCACCTTACATTATTTTGATGACATTCTGCTATGCTCATACACATAGGTTTAATAATGTTGGTTTAACTGATAACTATCTATCCTGATCCCTCCATACACTTGAACAGTTTGCTCTGTCAAGCCTTCATGTGTTCCTAATGGAAAAGAGAGGGATAAGCTACTGCCAGACTCTTCTGGTGGCAGGTTACCTCTCGTAGAACAAAAGGATCGAGCAGTTGAAATCTAACATGCCCGATTCTTCTGTAAGGAGGCCACCAAACACAGTAAACTGTCAGCTGATACCACTGAAATCGGGGGGGTTCAGCAAACTATTTTTCTGCTGTGAATGGGGGTCTTAAAGTTTTTCACCTTCCAAAAAAAAAAATAAAAAAAAAATTATATATATATATATATATATATATATATATATATACATACATACATACACACACATATATATGTATATAAAACTATTATAAACCTTATACGTAACATTAGGGTAAAAAAAAAAAAAAAAAAAAGATATCCATTATATCACCAGCTTTATAAGCAATAAAAGTAATATAAATGATAAAAACATACCTAACACAGAAGTATAAGACAACGGGACCAGACTTTTTGGGGAAGTCATGTTCAAGTACTCTTCGATCCAACTGTAACCAGTTCAAATGCCCCCTAGAAAAGATAATCTAAGGTTATTTTGTGTTGATACATTTACAATAAGGTACAGTAGAAACATTGCATATAAAATAATAGGAAAAGAATAAGAATGGTCAAAAGAAGGCTAAAGGGTTCCCAGTAGTGTTCAGTAAATTGAACACAGCCTGAGGCTGAACCACTGAGGTATTTTGAATACAATATGGGGATTTAATGCATCAAATACAATATAGTCCACACATGTCTGTATACAGAGATTCAGGCCTTCGTGAGTCTATATGAAAATACTTTGTTAGAGATTAAAAGAGAACAAAACCATCTTGAGAATTAAAGGGGTTATCCAGGAAAAAATTTTTTTTTATATATCAACTGGCTCCAGAAAGTTAAACAGATTTGTAAATTACTTCTATTAAAAAAAATTTAGAAGCAAATCCCCATAGCAAACCTCTTCTAAACTGGGCGTTTCCCGAGACAGGTGTCATCAGAGAGCACTTAGACAAAAAAGAACAACCTTAAAGGGGTATTCCAGGCCAAAACTTTTTTTTATATATCAACTGGCTCCGGAAAGTTAAACAGATTTGTAAATTACTTCTATTAAAAAAAAAATCTT
The DNA here is from genome assembly GCF_029499605.1 of Hyla sarda. NCBI lineage: Eukaryota > Metazoa > Chordata > Amphibia > Anura > Hylidae > Hyla > Hyla sarda. Next base: position 205,743,192 of record NC_079192.1, read on the forward strand.
AATCCTTCCAATAGTTATTAGCTTCTGAAGTTGAGTTGCTGTTTTCTGTCTAACTGCTTTCTGAGGACTCATGTCCCGGGAGCTGTGCAGTTCCTATGGGGATATTCTCCCATCATGCACAGCTCCCGGGACGTGACATCATCATTGAGCAGTTAGACAGAAAACTTCAGAAGCTAATAAATATTGGAAGGATTAAGATTTTTTAATAGAAGTAATTTACAAATCTGTTTAACTTTCTGGAGCCAGTTGATATATATATATATATATATATATATATATATATAAATGGTTTTTCCTGGAATACCCCTTTAAGCAGTGATGCAGCCTAAGTATTTGTGCCTGTATATTTAAGCAATATCTAATGGCAGACATCTAAACTCCAGGTCTCACATATCCAATTACATCATTCTAATCACGAGAAAGAATATGATAATAGACAAACTATGGGCCACATCTATAATATGATTCCTAGTTAGCATTTTACAACAAAGACCTAATTGAATAATAAAATATGTAGTTGCTTTTATGTATTTTTTTTCTCACGGAACTACACCAGTACATAATGTGGAAACATAATCATCATACATGGCTAAATGAATAAATGCTGAACTCCAGATACTCAGATTTCTTTAAATGAGCTTAAATTGGAGACAAAACAAGATCTGGATGACTATATCTGTAATTGCTGAACATGTAAAACCGCAGTGAGTCTAGAAACTTGGCTTTCACTGAGCTCTCTTGGTGTCTACATTCAGGATTCTTACCTAATGTCTCCCACAGTAGTTAATTTTACATTCATAGTGAATCAGGATTTATGACTATTGTCACTATTGTTAATGACACATGTATGACTTCCATTGATATATAAAGGATTGATAAATGAACAGGCAGTGAAATTGTTGCTTATGGCTTTGGGGCAACACTACATAATTTTACAGCTATCATCCTTTTTGCTTTTCTTTTTTTTTTTTTTTAACTCTTTCTTCCAATTGCGCCATCATATCATCTCAACAGTGAAATATTTATGATAAAGTTTGAATTTTGGTTATTCATTTAATTTATTTTAATTTCTTTAATTTTTAAATTTGAATTTCATTTTATTTAATCACAAAATATCTAAACATTACACACAGTGACGTTCATGTATAATCCACTATTACAAGCATGTACACACAGAAGGAACAATTTCATATAAAACCAATTATCCTACATTTGGAATTGTGGACTTTGGTTATACGAGAACACCTTCCTTACCAAAACACCTACGAAACAATGTCATATAAATCCAAACGGTGAAGAAGGAATGAACGGCTACTCACTCAGTTCCACAGTATTTTTATTCAATAAAACGGGGGGAAAAGACAAACCGTCACGATCACAATAAGAGCGACGTTTCGCGTTACACGCTTCTTCCGGCTCGCGCGAGCGAGCCGGAAGAAGCGTGTAACGCGAAACGTCGCTCCTATTGTGACCGTGCCGGTTTGTCTTTTGCACTTTGTAGCATTACATATGCCAATAGTCTTTAGCACTTTTGCGACGTTTCGCGTTACACGCTTCTTCCGGCGCGCGTCGGAAGAAGCGTGTAAAGCGAAACGTCGCTCCTATTGTGACCGTGCCGGTTTGTCTTTTTGCACCTGTTTTATTGAATAAAGATACCGTGGAACTGAGTGAGTAGCCGTTCGTTCCTTCTTCACCATTTGGATTCATATGGTTACTCTATTTTCGGAACTGAGCACCACTCACACGGACTATCCTTTAGCAGGTTGTATGTGCAATCTATATCAGGACTTAAAGTGGTAGTGCCAACTTGATTTCTCTCCTTGTTGAATGTCATATAAATGTCATACATTTATGACAAATAGCAAAATATATCACAGATAATAATATTAAGGTTATTATTGTAATTATCATCATTATTATATTATTATTAATAATAATAACAACTATTATTGTTGTTGTTAATAATAAAAACAATAAGAATACTAAAAAATGTTTCTTCAAAAAAAGACAGGTGAGCCGAAGGGGAGATTTACCAAAACCTGTGCAGAAAAACAGAGGAACAGTTGCCCATAGCAACAACTTGCTTTTTAATAAGGCATCTGAAAAAGAAATAAACCTTCCCAAAGTGTCTAAAATGGAATAATAAACTGATCAAAAAGAGATTAACAATCATTATTCATTACACATACAGAGTGTCTAGACCAAACCCAAATTTACAAAAATGTCACATACATGACAGAAAATACATAAAAAGCTTAAAATGGACATATCCACTAAACTGTAATGCGTAACTCTATTGCTTTTGGCATATGTAATGCTACATTTCCTCTGTAGTAGCTGTAGCAGAGGAAATGCTTAGTCTGCCAGATCTTCTCCCAACAAAGGGATCTGCTGATGGACCCGAGAGCCACATGCATGGTGATCGGATGCTTTTATATTAAAGGTGTAGTCTGTAATAAAACAACCGCTTGTAATGGATACATAGATCTTTATTTAAAGGAACACTAAACAGGATATAACCTCCTTTTCTGCAGGTTCCCTAAAAAGTCTTGTAGAAATCTTACAGAAAACCCAGGCTGACAGACAGTTCAGTGTAAAAGCTCTCCTGGTAAGGCAGAAAGAGAAAAGGGGGTAACCTTCTTCTCTACTCAGATGTCTTATGGCTAGACATAGAACTGGAGGGGAGCAGGACATCTTTTCTACATACACCCATTTATACATAGATATTTAGTTCTAGCTCTCTCTACTCTTTCCCTTTCTTGGTCTAGGAGTACTAAAACTTAAAAAAAAAAAAACACAACAACAACCACAACAACAACCACCACAACCACCACCACAACCACCACCACCACATCCACCACAACAACCACAACAACAACCACAACAACCACAACAATGAAACGTATACTTTGTGAAAAAGATGATAATACCAATTCTACTATCTTCATTTTATTTACTTTTTTAGTTTCGTTAGACATTTACAGAGAAAATGAAATAAGAAAAACTTGTTTTTTGTTTTGTTTTTGTTTTTAATTTGATCAATACTACTATGTGTGAATGAGGCTTTAGGAACCTCATAATATTCTTTTAAATAGAAATAAGCTGTATACATAGCCCTTTTAAAACTCCTTTTCTGTATAGAGGACACTGTCAAATGCAATTTGTATATCAGGGAAGTGTTCAATGTTATATGTCACTGTAGAGGGCATGTACCATATCATGTAATAGATTTCTCACCCACTAAACCATGCTTGAAATGAACTTATTGATCTGAATAGTTTTTGCCTCCTAGCATTTGAAGAAATGGCAGGATACCACAAAGTATAGAGGCACTAATAACTATAAATTGTCTTTTTACAGACATTTAAGAAGTACCTCGAAAACAGAGTCACATTTTGTACTTTTTTATGCTTTAGTGCATAACAACATTTAATCACATTTAAATAATCAGGCTTTTAGACGCTGATCAATGAAGCAAATACATGTAGATTTATCCACATTCATTACAATTATTTAAGATAAATGCATTTATGAATGCATAACTCTTCCCTCCTGTAGGTCAGTATTGGTACAGACAACCTTTCAATCTGTGTGGACAGACATCTATTTGCAGATGTGGACAATGTAGTATTTCCTCATTCCCAGTAACATAAGCACCAAACTGTGCAAATGCTGTAAAACTGTTACTACGAGCAAACAGCTATGTTTAAGTCCAGTTATGACAAATCCTCAGTTGGACTGAGGTCTGGACAAGACTATGGCGTTTCTATAATTTCTGTGTATCTTTGCCTTTGTTTATGTAGCTGTCTTTCTGGAAAATACATTTTCTCCAAAATCCCACTTGGCAACAGTTGGATCTTGAAAAGGTTATCCAGGATTAGAAAATCAGAGCGGAGTTCATTAAAAAAAAAAAAAAAAACTGCACACCTGTCCAGGTTGTTCAGATCTTGTGTGGTATTGCAGCTTAGTTCATTTTAGGTCAACAGAGCCAAGTTGTAATACCACATAAGACCTGAGCGCTATTTTTGGAAGAAATTAGCATTGTTTTTTGTATTCCTGGATAACCTCAAAGGCTACAAATATATCTGCTGTCCTACACCACAGCTGCACACAGGTGTTCTCCATTTTATGAATTACTTGACATATGGGCAGGCCTGGTGGAAGGATTTTTGCCCCCCTAGACGAAAGTTAATTTTGCCACCCCTTGACCCCGCTCAATAGGTCCTTCTGATGTATGGTGGCACGTGCGATATCAGGATGTTGGATGGGCCTGACTTTAATGATCACTGTCTGCCTCGGAGATGGTGCTGTGCTCTTCCAGCAGGCTAAAGAAAGCAGATTATTATAGTACGGTTGGGGTTAGCGTGGTGGGGTTTTGCTTGATGGGCTGGTGCTTATGATGGGAGAGTTCTTCAGATGCTAGCTACCTTTATTGCAGCAGGCAGAGCGGTGCCCCCATCAAGAGGGTGCTCTAGGTGGCTGCCTATTTTCCCTATAGACAGAACTGACCCTGCATATGGGAACATTAGGAGAGCAGGGAGACAAATGACAATCTTGAGCTGGACTTTGCAAGACAGTACAATTTAGGTTCTTATTTTACACCCCCAGCAGATTGTCATTTGTTTTTATCTCTTTTTGTAAGGTCACACGTGACTTCAAAGGACAGGAAAGTAAGCAGCAAAATATGGTAAGTGTGACACTTTCCTTGAACTGAAACCCCTACTAGTCTGGAACTTTAACATCACATGACTGTTTTTACAGGATTTACACTTGGCATAAAAAAACACCAGTCTCTTATTATATGGGTTAGCCTCATCATCCAATAGGCTGATCTTCCAGGAGCCTGGGTTCTCTTTTTTCTACACCATTCCCCTCATTATACCGGACTGGAACAAACAGGCCACTGCATAGACCACACTGGGCAGCCAATCTCCCACGTTCAGCTGGCTGCTCCCTATGACATACATTTATCGTAAGCGTTAGACGCTTTCCAGGCACATATGCCAAACCCATTCAACGAGCATAGACAACTGACTTTATTCACCTGGTTCCTGCTCTCTTCTTCTGTGTACATCTGTGTACATAATAAAACACAAACTGAGGCAGACCAGATATAAAAGACCAAGCAGAAGCTTTCCCTGTGCTCTTTTTAAAACCAGTCATTGGAAGAAATATTGACAATTACACCTTATACTGAACCCTGGTGGTGTATAGATCCACAGCAGCAAAGCAAGTAGATATGTGGCACTTACTGTATGGGGTTCAGCTCATATCTGCACAATCCACACTATGTAACATCCAGCAGACAACTCTCCCTTAGGCTAGGTTCAGACTACGGAATCTCCGGGCAGAAAATTTCCGCCCGGAGATTCCGAGTGCGGCCAGCGCTGACTGAATCAGTCGGTGCTAGGACCGCACGGACACTGCAGTCTCCAATAGACTGCAATGTGTTCCGCGTGGATTTCCGCCTGAAGAAAGAGCAACCCCATTCATCAGGTGGAAATTTCCAAGCGGATTTTCAGTTTACAAATTCCGCTTCACAAATTGCGAAGTGTGAATTTGTGAACGGAAACCCATTCACTACACTATACATTTTAGCAAGCGGAATTTCTGCCTGCAATTTCAAAGCGGAATTGCAGACGGATATTCCGTAGTCTGAACCTAGCCTTAGCGTTGCTCTTTTTAAAACCATGTTTTCTGTGAAATGTTGCTGCATTTTAGAGTAAAACATGGTTCTTTTAATATGGGAGCCTGTCAGTATTTCATGTTGCCTTTGGATAGAATAACAAATCTTCCGACAGATATCTTTTAAGACAACATCAATGGCTTATCTGTATTTTGGTAAATGAAGTAAAACCAGATAAAACACTATCTAAAGCATTATGCAGGAAATTAGGGATTAGGATCTGTAAATAATTTGCTGGTGTTTATACTCAAGAGATAAAATGTTGTTTATTGGTACTTTGCTTACAGTGCACAGATAAAACATAGCAACAACTGGAATTTGGATGTGGAGTCCAACAGCGTAGTACATTAAATCCTATGCAGGTGATACAGAGACTTGAGCAATATGATTTCTGGAAGTGAAAATCCCTTACACCGTGTGACTTCACTTTGTCACAGCTCCAAAATGGATTGCTTAGTCAGACCACAGCTTAATACATAATGCATGATTTCAACAACTTTCCAAAAGCATCAATGCAAACCTTATTATTCAAAACTTCAAAAAGTAGCTGTTCCTCATTAAACAGAATGAGAGGCTCAAGACATTACTAAGAAGGCAAATATGGTACAAGTGGTGCTTACAAGCCACATAGGAACATTTTATGGGCAGACGGCACAGACTGTTATGTTAGTCAGATCCCTAAGTTGGCTCCCTATTAAACATTGTGGGATCTCATTGAAAACAGAAAGGTGTTTTGGACAGGTAGTAAAGCACTTATTGGGCTTGTATAGATCATATGGACATTAACATTTCAAAAAGGTGTACTTGAACAAAAATATTTTCATAGAATTGGATCCCATTACAACCCATTGGTCTCTTTTCTGTGAGGAGACCAGTACTGTAAATGAAGCATTATAGCTGGGGATCTTGTTCTATATTTTGAAAAGGTGCTCTCGGTATCCTTAAAAGGATACTCCGCCCCTAGACATCTTATCCCCTATCCAAAGGCTCGGGGATAAGATGTCTGATCGAGGGGGTCCCGCCACTCTTCTGCAGCACCCCCTGTTATCTGGTGCACGGAGCGAAGTTCGCTCCATGCACCAGATGACAGGGGGTGCTGCAGGAGAGATCGCGGGGGTCCCCCGATCAGACATCCTATGCCCGATCTTTTGGATAGGGGATAAGATGTCTAGGGGTGGAGTACCCCTTTAAGTTACGTCAATGTCTATAGGGATAAGCCATCTAAGAGACATGCCTTTCTAAACATCAAATTGCACATGACCCTGCTTTGCAGTCTGGGTGACACATTTGGGTCTTCCTCTGATTATGGTTGAGGACTTGTCTCCAGTAAGTAGCAGCCTGATTAAAAAATGCATAAAATAAATTGCATACATTAAATCTAAATGTAATTCAATCCACTTACGTTTCATCAGTGAAAGCTATCCCAAAATATTCTTTTTCTTTCAGGTTGAAGTGGGATGCGACTAAATCAAGCAGCTCCTTGGCCAGCAGTTTTGGCTATAAAAAGAGAGAGATATGCTTAGAAAGGGCTGACAGCTGTGATGCGGTTTATACATAGGCATTTACATGTTTGTTAACTTATAAACCCAGGAAACCTTAAGTTCAATCACAAGTTATGGGGAAGAGAAACAAAAACAGATTCAGTGATTGTAAATATTTAGTTTTTCTTAAATATTAAACCAGGAAATGTGTAAGGCTAAGATCACATCTGTGTCTGAGCTCCATCGCACAGCACCTTCTTGGCAGAAAAAAACTGAGCTGGATGGTCTATTGCACAACAGACCCCAATGGATCCCAAACTCTCTATTGGGTTTGGTTTTCCATCTGGTGTCTGTTTTGCAGAAATAGAGCGAAAACTGATCTATAGCATTTTATTTTCCGCTTAAAGGGGTTATCCAGGAATCGAAAAACAGATAGTTTATTTTAAAAACCACTCCCTGTATGTCTCCAGGTTGGGTGTGGTATTACAACTTGGCTCCATTCACTTCAATGGAACTGAGCTGCAGAACCACACCCAACCTGGAGACAGACGGGGAGCGATTTTTGAAAGAAACTTGTTATTGCTGGATAACTCCTTTAAGCCCTGCTATTTCAATGCATTCTGGGTATGGAGTTCCTTTAACAGTCCACCAATGCTGATGTGAACAAGGCTTGAGTTGCAAGGCAAAAAGAAATAATAAAATAAATTAATAAAAGAAGCTAGGAGACAGATAAATTGATAGATTTGCTGCTAAACTGTTAAATAGATAGATGATAGACTAATCAATAGTCAGACAGATAAATGAAAGTATAATACACAACAACAGTATTTAAAAAAAAAAAAAAAGACTGATCTCTATTGTTGTAAAACTGTAATGTCACGAGCTCGATCCATTTTGCTACAAGTGTATTTTCGTCTTTGGTAAATAAACAGGTCTATGAAATCAGCTTCTTCACATGAGAATCCTATTTATATCTTGGAAAAATAATACATGTGACACCTATTTTTAAAAACATACAATGTCTCAATACTAGCTTGTTTACATAGTTACATGGTAAAATATTTAAAGAATTACTCCAGTATTTTTTATTCTATTTGTTTTATTCCAGCACTGCTGCATCCATTCATGCATTTCATTACTGTAAATGGGTCACATGATCAACAGTCATGAAAATCAGAGTGCTTAAAGTGTCAGGGGAAGTGGTCAGTCCTGGGTCAGCTGATTTCCTGTGAACTACAGGATGATATAACCACCTATGAGATCACCCCTGCTAGCAACCAGACCCCTCCCCACCCAGCTCTGTATGCTGCTGCTGCTGCTGCTGCTATCTCTACAGGATCAGAAAATACAGTAATTATACATGTACCCTGAGAAGGCCTTTTTTTGACTGAATTTTTACTGTTTTTTGGCACTATTTTACTTCAATTGCAACAAAACGCGAGAACGTAACTTGCCAAAAAGTACAGCACAAACAATGTCAAACTAGCCAAGACCAAAAAACAGAACTGTAGGCAGTCCAGACCAGAAACAGAAGATCCACAAACAATAAAGTGGACAAAAAATAGTGCCAGCAGAAACTACAGGTTATTTGCAAGGTTCATTGTTGTAACCAGCATTGCTGTCAAAGGTAGGAGGTCATATTAGTTGTTTTCAGGTTGGTAAGCCAGTCCTGCAACAGAACAAATAGTGGCAGTCATGACCTTTATAGGTATGTTTTATAGCTGTAGTCCATCTCTGCTCAAATGAGCTGTTGTGTAATTATGTGACTGGTTACAAACCTGCACATACCTCAGACTCTTAAAGGGGTACTCCACCCCTAGACATCTTATCCCCTATAAAAAGGATAGGGGATAAAATGTCAGATCGCGTGGGTCCTGCCGTGTGCGTAATGACGGGCAATATAGGGGCCGGAGCATAGTAATGTCACGGCTCCGCCTCCTTGTGATGTGACGGCCCCGCCCCCTCAATAACAGTCTATGGCGGAGCCGTGACGTAACGATGCTCCGGTCCCTATATCGCCTGTCATTACGCACCGAGCGAGTTTGCTCTGTGCAGTAATGAAAGCGGGGTGCTGATAAGATGTCTAGGGGCGGAGTACCCCTTTAAGTATAGCACAGAGGATTTCCATACGGATAATTATATAAAGAAAAGTGGTAAAGTCTAGAAGAGCTGAACTCTTCAATGTGTTTATCTCAAGTGGTTACAGGTCACCTTTAATGGTAATGACTACACACAACTAACATACCTGATGGCAGTAAAGAATAATGGTCAACTATTAAGTGATGTCAACAGGCATTGTGAATGTTGTTGTCTGAGATATTACATCATATGTTCCTGCTTACCCATTTTTTATATAATAGATTATTTAGTCCCAGTGATTTTATCTTTCCTTTGGAATGATCCATCCATTGTCCATGTAGCGTGTAAACATCTTTTATGCCATAGCTGTGAGAGGCACTGACTGTTACTTTTGGCCACACTTGCATGACTCACATCTTCTTCTAGTGAACAATGGGTCTATACTGTCAGTGCAGGAAAATCTCACCCAATGCATGACCATAGATCATACACTACATAATAGACTTCTGTGTCATAGATTAGAACAGTCAGAGGTTGTGGCTCAATCTGTACACACAGGAAATTACTTTTATTACGTATATTTTAAGCATTTGGACACCAATTAAACAGCTTTTAAAGTAATTGCGAGTATTAAATAGGTCTGTATCACTTCCATAAATACACAATACTCTATTGAAAGAGCCCTGAATGTTGAGGACACTTCATTTTTTTAAAGAATCCAAAACACTTTTAAACATGAAAAGTTGAAGAACTATTGTAGACTATATAGAGAGGCAGGTAAGCTACAAGGGGCATAGAGAGTGAACGGTAAGGAATATGGATTACAGTCAAGGTTCTGCTGTATAATAGTTAAGGAGATGTGACCTGAAAATGCTACATTTCTTGGGATAGGGGACAATAATTTAAATATTTTTATTGTTATATTAATTAATTTATACAATACAATAATAACACCAAAAAATCTATTTAGAAAACTAACTTGATCAATGTTAACTACATGGAAGTTGACTACGGAGCATCATCTGAATGACACTGTATCACTCTGGAAGATGTACATAACTCTAAAACATTGATGGTTCCCAGGACTATGTGTCATTGTGCCCGCTGAGTAGGGGGCTGACTGTCCGAAAGCGCTAGGTTTTTCTGACAGCAGTTTTTTTTTTATTAGACCAACAAAGCATTAGAAAAGAATCCTTACACTGTACACTGTCATTCTCACTCCTTCCTTTACATGGTCCAACCCCCCCCCCCAAAGAAATAGAATGTTCACATAATAGATTATACAGGCAGAGAACAAGTTCAGCAGATTCCATAAAGCAGACCTCCCTATTCAATTCATGCAGAAAGATATCTAGGAATTGTTACATACGGCTGTTACTGTGTTAAGATAAAAATGAAAATGGAAATGTACATTATTAGCAAAGCTGACGTGTACAAAATTAAGACATGGAACATCTGAAAAGAAATGGCCTCTGACCGATTTGGCTATTCATGTTGATGGCCAAATAGACAATAGATTTTTTTTCCTATTTGAAATACACAGTACACCTTTCAATATAGCCTTTATAAATGAAACCCAAGTGGATAATTTCTGAGCAGGTATGTTGTTATTCCCATTGCATACATCAAATGTATTCATAGGCCCACATTTACCGGAAGACGGCCAAATTGTCTTTTTCTGCTGTATGGAACAGCACAGTCTGCTTCTCTATTTCATAAAGAGGAATCCTTCAAAAGTATGATTTTATATATATATATATATACACACACACACACACCTTATTTACCACAGGAACCTATAGGTGACATATGCCGTTGTATACCTATATGGTGACCTGTCGGAGGCATCTGTCATGGGTATATGTCAAGAAATCCTTAAAGGGGTACTCGTCTGGAAAACATTTTTTTTTTTTTAAATCAACTGGTACCAGAAAGTTAAACATACTTGTAAATTACTTCTATTAAAAAAATCTTAATCATATTAGTATTTATCAGCTTTTGTATGATACAAAGGAAGTTCTTTTTGAATTTCCTTTCTTTCTGACCACAGTGCTCTCTGCTGATACCTCTGTCCATCTCAGGAACTGTCTAGAGCAGGAGAGGTTTGCTATGGGGATTTGCTCCTGTTCTGGACCGTTCCTAAAATGGACAGAGGTGTCAGTAGAGAGCACTGTGATCAGACAGAAAGGAAATTCAAAAAGAAAAGAACTTCCTGTGAATCATACAGAAGCTGACAACAACCAAAAATTTTACACAGTAGTTCAGATTATGAACATAAATCTTTCTTTAACAGGCTTTTGGCACACTGGTTTGGGTGATGAAAAAATGCTAATAGTAGAAATAAAATGATATAAATCGGCTGGCCAAAATCTCTAGCCCATGCTAAACTTTAAGCATGCATGTGATTTAGAAGAGATGAGTAGCATCCAGACACCTTTTATGCCACCTATCTTATAGGAATCAAAAAAATAAGATGTGTTCAAATGAAATAAAAAATGAACTAAAAAAAACTGCCTCTGAGAGTAGGAGGGAAGGGTGGGGGTGGGGGATAGTAATAATATATAGTACTCAAACTTGTGTTATGCTTGCAAAGTCCAGTAATGCTGCCCTGGTCCTCACCAGGGCACCCTACAGTCACTGGCCTCAGTTGTAGTCGGCATAAGACCACTAAAGCCAATGATTGGCTGCAGTATCTTCTGGATGCGTATGAAGAAAAAGAAGAATATCAGTGTAACGGAAGCAGGAATCAGGGATCAATAGGTATGATTTTCATTAGTATCACCTGTACTACAAGCCTATACCAATAGGTTAGGGCGGGTGATATTTATGACACATTCCCTTTACGGACAGAGCTATCACATCTCTCTAATAAAGGCACAACCACCTAAAGTTACAATTATTCATAGTTGTACTCATTAATAGTCCATATATTTGTATGAAAAATATGCCTGATTAACATAATAAAATGAACCGGCCGGTTGTTAGCAAGCTCCTGGGCTCCTAATTGACTTTCTTGAGAAATCTACAAGTGAGCTATGAGTTATACCAAGTATGTATGTACAGGCTGGGAATAAAGGACAACCTGGGGGAAGGTCTCTGCTACAGAATTTTTTAACATCACTGTTGCAAAGCTCATTTCAGCCGATGTATTTGGAATCAGCGTGTTCTTTCACATATGCTGCATGTTACGCTTACATTTGGAACATTGCGAATGTTCATGTGGTAAGAGATGCCACTGGGTATATCTTTCAGCTTGTTCTACTTGTCCTGATTTAACCTGAATTTTGCTCACCGCTTTAGATAAAAGATGGAAAATAATAATTTTTGGATGTTTTATATAGTGAAACCTCTTCAAAAGGTCACCTGTTTGAGAAGTCATCCCTGGAATTCTCAATTCATTTATAGCGTACGTAATTTTGCAACGTAGAATAGATGTGTACATACAATTCATTAGGCTGAAATTCAAGGCACAAAATGGCCTATAAGACTATCTCTGCCAGCTTTGTAGTCTACTCAAGGACACATTACCCCCTAAGACCCTCCAATGCCAAAGGACTTTCACCCAGCCCCTTGTTCTGTAGTGATGAGGTCAAGACCCCAAACTCACATAAGTCCTCTTCCTTTAAGTGAAGATTTTTGCTTGGCTAGTAAACCCTAGTCATGTTTTGTGGCTTTTTAAACACTGACTTACAGGGAAGCTACCTCCAATATACTGCACCACAGAGAACAAGCTTTTTCCCTTCTGGATGAGTGCTAAGTAACATTTTATTTTATTTTTTTACCGGGGAGGATTGCATAGTTTATAAGACCTTCATTGGCTTGGTCAGTGACTGACTGAGCAGGAATTTCCTACAGGAACAAAACATCACAAAAAGAATGGAGAAGCCATGAGCAGCAGGGATCAAGCGCCGAAGTAACAGCTGCTGTTGGGGTATGGGACAGGTGAGTATGCCTTCTTTTTTAATTTTGCTCATATATGAAAAAAGAAGGTTGCTCTAAGGGTTGTTATCCCAGTGGTAGAAAATATCGGTTTAAGGGTGAGTAGTATGCACACTCACATTGGCAAACCAATCAGGATGTCAGGATCGGACAAACGTGCAAATGCAAAAGGATAGACCCATGGAGATCCCTCAGGAGACCAGAAGATCCACAGGAGCCTCCGTGAATATGTGTCTAGACTTTTACAGTTTGGAGCCCATTTAATGACGTCCACCTATTAGTGGAGTTTCCTGAGGATCTTCTGGTCATCTGAGGTTTTCTTGTGGGCCTATTCTTTTTTATTTTAAAAGCTCTCAGAGAACATTCAGACTTTTCTATGCATTGAATATCCCTTAACCCCTTAAGGACCCAGTGTTTTTCAGTTTTTGAACTTTTGTTTTTTCCTTTTCCTACCTTTTAAGAATCATAACCCTTTAAATTTTGTACCTAAAAATCCACATGATGGCTTATTTTTTGCACCACATATTCTACTTTGTAATGACAGTCATTTTACCCAAAAATCTGTGGCAAAACGGAAAAAAAAATAATTGTGCGACAAAATTGAAGAAAAACGCCATTTTGTAACTTAACTTTTGGGGGCTTCCGTTTCTACGCAGTACATTTTTGGTAAAAGTGACACCACCTCTTTATTCTGTAGGTCCATTCGATTAAAATTATACCCTATTTATATAGGTTTAATTTTGTATTACTTCTGAAAAAAATCATAAATACATGCAGGAAAATTTATATGTTTAAAATTGTCATTTTCTGACCCCTATAACTTTTTTTATTTTTCTGCATATGGGGCGGTATGAGGGCTCCTTTTTTGCGCCATTATCTGAAGTTTTTATCAGTACCATTTTTATTTTGATCGGACTTTTTGATCCCTCATTTTTTTTTATGGTATACAAAGTGACCAAAAATACACTATTTTGGACTTTGGAATTTTTTTGTGCGTATGTCATTGACCGTGCGGTCAAATTATATATTTTTATAGTTTGGACATTTCTGCACGTGGCGATACCACAGATGTTTATTTTATTTTTATTTACACTGTTTTTTTTTAATGGGAAAAGGGGGGTGATTCTAATTTTTATTAGGGGAGGGGTTAAATGATCTTTATTAACTTTTTTTTTTCAACTTTTTTATGCAGTGTTATAGCCCCCATAGGGCTACACACACTGCTATTTTACACTGATCATTGGTATCTCATAGGATAACAATGATCAGTGATTCTGCCGCTTGACTCCTCCTGCCTGGATCTCAGGCACGGAGCAGTCATTAGGCGATCGGACACGCAGGAGGCAGGTAGGGGACCCTCCTGATGCATCCTAGCAGATCGGGACATCGCGGTTTCACTGCAATGGTCCCAATCAGCCCGACTGAGCAGCCGGGAGTGCTTTTTCTCAACTTTAGATGTAGATCAACTTTGAATGCCCCGTCTAAAGGGTTAGCATACGGCACCGCAATCGTTGATGCGCTTTTAGACACGGGTCCCAGTCATTGTTAGAGGCCGGGCCCCACCCGCTATGATGCAGGGTCACGGCGTGACCCCGCGTTATAGAAAGGGAGCGGACTACAGGTACGCCCTGGGTGCTTTGAAAATGAGGCTGTGTATAATAGAAGGCTCTTGTAATGTCACATTGGGCCGGGATAGAGCAGGGGTGTGGAAATTTTATAAAAAAAACTACTTGTCCACAGGACTAAAATGGAGCAAAATCTACTTGTCCCTCATGACGATCCACTTGTCCGGGCCAATTTTCCCTTTTTATGCTCTAATTTTTTCATCCTCGTCCTATAATAGCCATAACTACCTACTATAATGATACCTTTTTAATTTTTCAATAACATTCTCTGAACCAAAATATATTTTATATATATATATATATATATATATATATATATATATATATATACATACATATACATACATATTAGGTGAAGTGAAATTGAAATAGTAAAAGATAATTTTGCAAATGTGGTGGTTTTCTTTTCTACGCCATTTACCTTGTGGTCAGATAACATGTTAGTTTCCCACTTTAGGCCGCCTGATTACAGTAGTACCAGATTTTTATAGTTTACGTCATGTTTTACTAATTAAAAAAAAAAACTTTGAACTTGTAGCTTTTTTTCCCCCCGCATACCAGGCTGTATGAGGGCTCATTTTTTGTGCCATAATCAGTTTTTTGTATCGGTACCATTTTGGTATTGATCTGACTTTTTAATCGCTTATTAACTTTTTTTCCTGGGATATTATAAAAATTGCAATCCTGTGGTTTGGTATGTTTTTTTTACATTTACCGTACGGGATACATAACATTATATTTTAATAGTTCATACAATTACGCACGCAGTGATACTAAATATGTTTATTTTTATTATGTTTACATGGTTTTATATAGGAAAAGGGGGTCATTTTAACTGTTAACATGGAAGGGTTTAAGGTGTGTTTTTTAAACTTTTATTAAAACTTATTAATTTTTTTTTTTTAACACTTCATTAGACTTTTAGGAGGAATCATTAGATTCCTTATACACATTAATAGAGTTCTATTGAACTCAATTGATCTTTGTGCTCTGCGATCCATTGATAGAGCCTAGTCCAGCCAGGGTCTATCAATGACAGAGCCGGACAGCAAGAAGCAGAGGTAAGCCCTCCGGCTACCTGCACTGTGGATCACCCGCCTGCGATCGCGCTGCGGGGGGGGGGGGGGATCCAACCCACTAGCCCATCAGGGAGCATTCACAGGTCCCTTTAGACGCCGCTGTCAGCTTTGACAGCGGAGATCTAAAGGGTTAATAGCCAGCCGCATGCTGGCTATTAGCGGCGGCCCCCAGCTACTGAGAACAGCCAGGGGAAGCAGAGTATGGAGCGGGCAGGAGTCCGGAGCCCGCTCCATACAGGCTGCTAAGCGCCGCATGCTGGCTGGAAACTTGCGCCCCGTGCAGACTTGCGTCCGCTCCTCCCCTCAGCTCTCCGAAGCTAGAGCTGGGGGGAGCGAAGGCAGAGCAGGGAAGATAGGACGTGCACAGCTTCTCATCTCCCCTGCTCTGCTTAGAAGGACACACGTTTCCACAGCCGGGGGCTGCAGAGTATGGGGCGGGCATGAGTCGGGAGCCCGCTCCATACAGAATGCAGAGCGCCGCAGCGCTTGTCAGGTCCGGCCCTGCTTGCCCAAAGCCGGGCTAAGGGCCGGAAAAATTCACCTGCCCGGCACCCGAAACTGCATGTCCCGGGCGTCGGGCGATAGGAATTCCACATCCCTGATAGAGTGCAGCCCTAAACTTGCCCACATCCTCTGTCCCTGCCTACTTGTGTACCTGTCCTAAATAACAGGTCCACAACCAAGAAGAGGGTCCCTTCCTATAATATGTGCAGGGACAAAAGCCAAAACAATAAAATACAATACAGTAGGTGCTGGTAAACAGCTGGAGGCACACAAGACTAACAGAAATAAAATTAGACAAACCCACAGTCAAGTCAGAGTCAAAACAAGCTCCAAAAGCATCAGGAAATATCGAGGTACCAATACACAAAGACAGACGAAAGGTCAGGGAGCCAAGCCAAGATCAATATCAGAAAATGGACATAAACAACGGTGGTTACTTGAAACTAAGTTCTTTCACTGGCAACCAGGAACAGAGTGAGCTGGACTTAAATGTTCAGCTCACAGGTGTGGCTCAGCCTGATTGCTGCTACAGCCAGATTGGCGTAATCAAGCAACCAGGCCAAGCCAACGCTCAGGGAAGGTTAACCCTTCAAGTTCCTACAGTTTTTTTTTTAACTTGTATCACATGGATATCGGGCATGAATATATTTTATAAAGAGAGCCATAATTAGGAATTAAGGATACATGAATTTCCATTACACATAGGAATAAATGTCTTATTAAGAAATGGTCTAATATACCTGTAGCCTTTACAGAAGGGAGCTTGTTCACAACAAATTATGCTACTCACAAATGTTTAGGTAATTTGACAGATATAATATTGTCTATTTGTAAACTATAATTTTATATTAACAAAGCCATTGTTCAATTCTTGTGCCCCATTTCCTATCACAAAACATATGAATAAATACATCAGTAGTCCAGATACAGAATATGAGACCTTCCTCATTCAGCTAGAGAACAAAGGTGTGGGCAGGTTCTAATGGAAAGCAATTCAGTTAATCTACAGACAGATTATGTGACTGTCAGTCTACTGAATGATGTCATTGTTTCTGGTTTGTCTTCAGCAGACAGAAGATAGGATTACATGTATTTGAAATCTGAATTCATTATCTATGTACAATTTTATTAATCCTGGCATTTGAGGAGGCACATTCTTTCTTTACTATTAATGCAGTCCTCCGGCAGAGAGATAATGGGCCTCGTGGATAACCACTACAATAGAGCTGACCATAGCAACTAATAATATTACTTCTTTTAAGATCAAATGTGCTTTGGAGAAAATGAGAGCAGGAACTTATTGATCACATTGACTTATAATGACTTCCTTGGGATTCCACTTTTTTTTATTTATTTTTTTTTTATACAAAAATTGCACACTTTTTATAATCTCCAAGGTATCTAAAATTTCAGGTTTAGTTTTGGCAAATCTGTATTTTAGGCAACAAGTATTATTATATTGTCATAGTTATTCCCTTTAGGAATTGGGTAAACTAAGCAGGGTGATGGGCCATGGGCAAAAATATAGGCTGCTATAAAAGGCAACTGTATTTTGTTGAGACTTTTTGAGAAATTCAAGCCGGATTCTGAGTCCGGCGCCGTCTGAATCAGTCGGAGCTAGGACTGTGCGGATATTGCTGTCCCTATAGATGGCAATGTCTTCTGGGCAGATTCCGCCTAAAGAATGAGATCATTCTTTTGGTGGCAGAATTTCAGAGGCAGAATATCCGGCACTGAAACTCCGTAGTTTGGACTGTGTAGCAACAGGATTTTGATGCGCCGTATTTTCCGAGTGGAATTTCACAGCAGAATTCTGCTAAGAAATTCTGTAGTGTGAACCTAGACTACTTAGATGGAAACCTGATGGAGTTGTAATAGGTCAATGCGATTCATGGCACAAAGAATCTGTCATAATTGTCATGGAAGCCATGACACTAGTTTGAACAGACCCCTATATAACTAAATAAGATAAACCACTTGCTTTAAAATAATACCTAGGGACAAGCGTAACAACGTAGAGTTTATGAATTTTAACTCACATTGTCCTTCTCCAGTCAGAACTGTCAGTTTTGTCCTTGAATCCTACAGATCAGACCAGCCTGGCTATAAAGTGTTGTGACATCTCTCATTGTGCTATAGAGGCAATGCCAGGGGCATCAAGAAGTGCAACATTATGCAATGTTTGCACCAGATACTGTACTCTAAACCCTGGTACCTCTTATTCTGGTATCCCTCCTGAGGAGATCATAGAGAAGGACAGGTATTTAATATAATGGTTATGTACCAATCACATATAGAGTGTTTATAAAAATTCATATTCTTAAGAAGTAATCTGTGAGGACAATGTGGGAGATTTATCAAAACCTGTGCAGAGGAAAACCTGCCCAGTTGCCCATAGCAACCAATCAGATCGCTTCTTTCATTTTTCACAGGTCTTCATAAAAATGAAAGAAGAGAGCTGATTGGTTGCTATGGGCAACTGGGCAAGTTTTCCTCTGCACAGGTTTTGATAAATCTACCCATTAATGTGTTCTCATATGTCTCAATGTAAAAGTGTAGCATGTAATGGACAAATTCCGATATGGATCCTGACTACATCAATGCATACGAGAGGTAATATAGCTGTACCATGTGTAGACTTCAAGGGGTACTCCGGTGGAAAACAGATTTGTAAATTACTTTTATTAAAAAAATCTTAATCCTTCCAGTACTTAAGTTGTGTGACCACAGTGCTCACTGCTGACACCTCTGTCTGTCTCAAGAACTGTCCAGAGCAGGTGCAAATCCCCATAGAAAACCTCTCCTGCTTTGGACAGTTCCTGGCATGGACAGAGGTGTCAGCAGAGAGAACTGTTGTCAGACTAGAAGAACAACTCAACTTCCTCTGGAGCATACAGCAGCTGATAATCTTTCCAGTACTTATCAGCTGCTGTTCTTCCAGTGTGACCACAGTGCTCTCTGCTGACCCCTCTGTCCATGCCAGGAACTGTCCAGAGCAGGAGAGGTTTGCTATGGGGATTTGTTCCTGCTCTGGACAGTTCCTGGCATGGACAGAGGGGTCAGCAGAGAGCACTGTGGTCACACTGGAAGAACAACTCAACTTCCTCTGGAGCATACAGCAGCTGATAAGTACTGGAAGGATTAAGATTTTTTAATAGAAGTCATTTACAAATCTGTTTAACTTTCTGGAGCCAGTTGATATCTAAAAAAAAAAATTTGTTTTTCACCGGAGTACCCCTTTAACCTCTTCAGGACGTGGGGCGTATTCATATGCCTGTGGGAATTCCGGTTCCTGCCGCTAGCTGGTTGGGGACCAGACCGGGATGCCTGCTGGAATCATGGCACATCACCAGGCATCCTGGCACATCACCGAGGGGGATCCTGAGACCCCCATGTCAGGAATTGCAGAAAATCGCATGTCAATTCAGAAATGCGATTTTCTGCTATTCCGGGCTGATCGGGTCTCTGGTGACCCGATCATCCGGAAAATAAGGACGATCGGAGCTGTCAGTGACAGCCCCGATCATCCTGAGGGAAAGGAATGAGGTCACAGTACTGTGATCTCCTTCTATCCCCTGCCATTGGTCAGAAGTCCAATGGCAGCGCAGGACAGTGGGTTGCCATGGCAACCCCCTGTTCTGCCCAACCCTGGATGTCGGGCAGAACGGGGGGAGAAGATGGAGGCTGGTACCTGGAGGATAAGATACGTGGGGACCGCCGATTGTTGCTGGAGACAGCGGAGATGACGGCGCAGGTAGGGAGGCGACGGTGGAGGGGAAGGAAGTGGCAGTAAGCCAAAGGCTGTCTGGGAATGCTGGGATTTGTAGTTTTGCAACATCTGGAGGGTCACAGTTTGGAGTCCACTGTTACAGTGGTGCCCAAACGGTAGCCCTTCAGATGTTGCCAAACTACAACTCCCAGCATGCCTTGACTGCCCAGGCATGCTGGGAGTTGTAGTTCTGTAACATCTGTCCCTTCAGATTTTGCAATTTTTATGACATTTTTGAAAATTGCTGCTCTACTTTGAAGTCCTCTAATTTTTTCAAAAGTAAAAATATGTAAATTTTATGATGCCAACATAAAGTAGACATATTGTATTTGTGAATCTATATAAAGGTTATTTGGAATATCCATTTTCCCTACAAGCAGAGAGCTTCAAAGTTAGAAAAATGCTAAATTTTCTAAATTTTCATGAAATTTAGGGATTTTTCACCAAAAAAGGATGCAAGTAACGACGAAAATTTACAACCAAAATAAAGTAGAATATGTCACGAAAAAACAATCTCAGAATCAGAATATTCGGTAAAAGCGATTTAGAGTTATTAATGCGTAAAGTGACGGTGGTCAGAATTGCGAAAAAGGGCTCAGTCCTTAAGGTGAAAAAGGGCTGCGTCCTTAAGGGGTTAAGGAAACATTACACACAAGCTTTATTTATAAAATTTTTTTTTTTTTTATAAGAATGGCTAGATGTCACCGCTGATGCCGTTACCGCAGTTGAAAAAAACAGGACAAGTTTAAATCCATCCTGTCTAATCACTATTTTCCCTGAACATGAAATGATGGGTAACAACCTTGTAGACTTAAAGGGTACCTCTCATCAAATAAACTTTTGATATATTTTAGATTAATGAATGTTGAATAACTTTCCAATAGCATGTTAATGAAAAATATGCTTCTTTCTATTGTATTTTTCCCGATCAGTCCTGTCAGCAAGCATTTCTGACTCATGCTGGAGTCCTAAACACTCACAGCTGCCAGCTTGCTTTGTTCACAGCCAAACAGGCTGTGAACAAAGCAGGCTGGCAGCTCTGAATGTTCTCCTTTGTGAACAAAGCAGACTGGCAGCTCGTAATGTTTAGGACTCCAGCATGAGTCTGAAATGCTTGCTGCCAGGACTGGTAGGGAGACCCCTAGTGGTCATTTCTTCAAAGTGGAAAATTAAATAGAAAGAAGCATATTTTTTAATAATATGCAATTGTAAAGTTATTCTGCATACATTAATCTATAATATATCAAAAGTTTTTTTTGATGAGAGGTACCCTTTAAACCATGGCTATATAGTCTCAATACAATGTAGATACAAAACCGGGCTACTGTAGCAGTGCCGAACACATCCATACAATCTTATATAGCTGTGGCAATGCTTTGTAGCCACAGCAGTTTTCAATGCATTGTGCAGAACAGAAATTGTCTGTACAATGAGACTGCTACAGATGTCATAATAAGAAATGCTGACATAATACTTTTCCTAGTGTTTAGGAGTACTGGCATGTGGTTTTGGCTGTGTTTTTTTGGAAAAGGAAGCTGTGGAAAATCAGCACGTGACCCTCAAGCTTTACATTTTAGATTTTAGAAGTGAAGGTTTTAGCTGTCCTTTAAATTTGGTTTCAGATTATGTAGTGTGTGTGTGGTATGGACACTGCAGTCTTATTGTTGGATTCTACAATGAGGCCAAGATAAACTGGAACATCTGGTTCACACATTTACTTTTAGTATGAAGAATAGCTGTGCAATTGCAGAAAATGGAAGTTGGGGATTTGCAGTATTTCAGAATGAATTGGCCTATACTTTGACATAACATGTAATAAAGAGTTCTATTTTGTACACACCGTGTATTGTACTATAACATTGTGCAACATATATATTGTATATTTTATAAGGGCTAACATCAGTGTACCCAGAATGTATCCAGTCATTCTCAATTCTCACCCAGCTTTTATAGAGTAATGAATAATTCAATAGCATAGAGGAAAAAGGAACACAAAGAAAGGCGCAAAATGTGTCGTTATTTCTTTAGGATCAAGATCAAAAAGCAGAAAAGTATTGAGCTCACCTTTAGAAGTTGCGGAAAACATCAATAAACTCCTTTTATGAATAATAGCCAGGAGCTGCCCGCATCCAACCGTATGCCAGATCCTGGGATGGTGAGGAACTATGAAGCGTAAACTAGGTCCAGACATGCAGAAGAACCAGCAGTGAAGATTAAATGTAACCAATATTCCAATCAAAATAATAAATAAAGGTTTATTTAAAAGATTACTCGGACAACCGTTTTAATGGGTGTAACACCCCTCTTTGCCAGGTTCATGGATGTGACGAAGAGCAGTGTTACACCCTTGAAATGCACTGTCGGAATAATCTTTAAATAAACCTTCATTTAATATTTTGATATCTTACATTTATTCTTGGTGGTAAAGATAGCATCTGTTTTTCTGTACATCTGGACTTAGTCCACACTTTAAAGTCCTGAAAAACAAATTTATGGTAATACCCCCATCTATATTGCTCTATAACACCCAAACAACATACTGTTCCATGACTGGCTGAGTGGGCATTTCCTGGGTTTGAGACAGGACCAGGATGTGGAGATCAGCAGTGACCTGATGAGTGCCAAAGTGGAAGATGTAAGGAATTGGTGTGGTACGGTGTCTGTGATTGCAACCATTAGTAACTAAGGCCTTGTTCACATCAGTGTTGTACTCCATTTTGAGTTGCCGAGTCCTTCGAGTCGGTCTAAATTACAGAACTTTAGCAGAGAAAAAAAAATATTGACACCTGACGGAAACCCAACAGACCCCATTTAAGGTCAATGGTACCTGTCGGGACCAAGCAGTGTCAGTGGTGCTCTGACTCATTCAGGGTCCATCTGGCACCCAAAAAAAAAAAAAAGGCCAGGACATCGAACGGACAGAGAACAACATGGATATGAACTTAATTTTAACAAGCTACAAGTACATGCATTATAATCAGCTACTCTTTGCAGGTCGTCAACAAATAAAGGAACAGTCTTATAATGCATTGGCTCATCTAGGTCTGACCCTTGTAGGACTAATATAGGAAACATCAAAAAATCAACAAAAATGGTGTCCATCATGACAACCTATATCCTATAAATGTTTAAAGGGGTTGTCCTGCCTGTAAAAATGACAACCTTGCCTGCATATATGTGGTGTCCCAGCACCAAAGGCTGTCCTGTGGCTTCGGACTGAGAGGCTGATTACAGTTTCTATTATGTCTTAGCAGTTTGCCAAAAGAGAATATATTTTTATAATTCTGTTATTTCTATATATGTTATTTATAGGTGTTATTGTACCTTTAAGAGAGGAGTAGTGCAAACCCATGTGACCCTGTCTGCCAATGGGATCCCCTAAATTCTTGGCCATATAGTGTAGTGGGGGAAGGAGTTAGCCCAGTTCCTGTGTAAGCTCAAGCTGAGCACAAGTGTGGTAAAGGTGTGAGGTGTGTGGAGAAGCTCTAAGGGAAGGCCCAGAACAAATCTGTCTTATCTGGTCATTCTGCAAGGATCACCCGCACGGTGGAAGTTCACACCCTCGTGGAGAAAGCTACAGGACCTTGACAGAACCCTAGCTACCTGGAATCCTTTCTCAAGTCAGTATCAATCTATTGGTTGAAAGCACCAAAAGTCCCAGCAAGGCAACAGGGCTCCCAAGGGCTTACACTGCACCCTCTCCACTCTGCCCCATACTGTCTGTGTATCAACATCTGCACTCCGCTCAGTAAAAACAGTTATCTGTAACCTGACCTCGGTGTATCCCTTTACTCCCGTGTCTGGCCCAGGAGAAGCTGTCTCCAACTTAAGACCGTGTATAGGCTAACGGTGCCTGGCGTCACAAAGTGATAAGGTATTTTCCTAGCACCCCAATGGCTACCACATATAGGCCATCAATATTAGATAAACGGGGGATTGATGTCCACCACCCCTTAACGATCCAGCTGTTTGGAGGAGCTGCTTATGTAGGCGCTTCAGCTTCATTAAAGATTATTTGTGTTTGTTCTTGCACTGACACACTATTGGTAGCAGTGGTGCAAGGAAATGTAGCACCACCCCATTCACTCGAATGGAAAAATGTTGTAGTTCCTTGCATCACTGCTACAAAAATAATACCAATACTAGGCTAGATAAAACCTTTAACATGCATAATAAAAAGAGTCTAGGATTAAAGGGGTTATCCACCATAATGTGATTTTAGTACGCACCTGGCAGACAGTAATGGAAATACTTAGGAAGGATCAGTGCTTGTCTTGGGGCTAAATGGCTATGTTGTGAGATTACTATGTGGTATCTCGGTACAGGACCTTGTTCCATTCCTGTTCTAAGTCCCCTCAGGAAGAGTCCCTGCATTCCATAGGGCTCTCCTGCAGGGCTCACCCCTTGCTCACCTCATATAAAATTTATTTCTGTATATTGTTTAGTTTGTATATAAAGGTAGTATAAATGTATAGGACCTTCCTAGGTCATGTGATATTTTGTAAAAGTTGTACAAAATTTTAGGACCTTCCTGGGTCATGTGATACTGTCATGTGATGTACCCAGAATTCTCTGGGTTCAGGACCAGACAGGCTTTTCAACCAATGGGCTGTAGTCCAGCCTCCTTAGTATATAAGGGGCTGTAGTCTCTAAATTCACTCTCTTGAGACCTGGACACTAAAGAAGCACAAATCAGCATCTACTAACATTCCTCTCAAATAGGGCAAAGCCTAAGGAACCTGCAGCCACTAAAAACGTGAGTTATCAAGCTCTATCTACAATTCCTAGTGACTACTATTCCACTTAAAGCATATAAATAGTAGCACAGTGGCCTGCTTAAATCTCAAGACTACTAGTCCCAGCAAAGCCTGTGAGGTATCCTGCATCCCGGTTATCTCAAGAGAAACTGTATAACTGTAAAGACTGTTGCACAAGATGTTTAAGTAAAAGTTCCAGTTATCTCATAAATACTGCTGTGGACATGTCATTTATTATCCTGCCGTTTTTGGTCCGGTTGTGGCAGGGCCTCATTCAGAAAACAACCTCACCCTGGCGTCATGATGAATCAAGGGTTAATACCACCAGACCCTGTAACACCATTGCCTCACCCAGTCATCAGAACTAACACTGTGGCTAGCTTTTTGTGAACTGGTATTTCCTGTTTGAGTTTTCTTCTTTGACTACAAATCCCATAATTCCATTTTCCTCCCTCCCACACATCAGCCACCCCACCCATGAAAACATAAATGAGCTGAATCCATTCAAAAGACAAGCAGTTTTCAATCAGGGTGCCTACAGCAACTAATTAGTTGCAGATTGATCTCTCTCCCACCAAACGATCGCTCCACCCATTGAAGCAGACAGGCTCCCTGTCATCAGCTGACTAGTGAGTCAGGTCTCGGCCGCATTGCAAGCTGGGAAAAATCTGATACAACAGTCATTTTGTATGCTGATAAAAAAAATATTGGGGTGAAAATCACAGAAGAATTGTGAGAAAACCGTCACACACAGGTACAGACACTATATTATGAACTACACTAACTTTACAGCCCCTGTAGCATAGTCAAATAAAGAAAATTCTGGAATACCAAAATGATTTCTCTAGTTCTTATTTACAACAGCTACATCCCATGGACCCACCTGCAGGGTGAGGGGCCAGCTAAGGATATTTAGCAGGGAAGGAAAGTAAAAGGACATTTGTTAGCAAGAGGAAATGGATTCAGAAAGTATGCAATAAGCAGAATTGTTCTTCACTTAAATGAGAATGATTTATAGAGGAGATGCTGTTCACGGTGGTAGTCATGATGGAGATTGGCTGCAGCTGTATACTGATGTATTTGTATCTTAGAATTCATCTAAGACAATGTTTCCCAACCAGGGTAGCTAAAGCTGGTGCAAAACTACATCTTCCAGTATGTCTGGACAGTTGTAGTTTTGCAACAGCTGGAGGCACCCTGGTTGGGAAATACCGATCTAAGAAGTCTGCAGTCTATAAAATGGTCTGAATTTATGACTTTATGACATTGTGTACATTATAAATAGTTATGTATTATATGTATATGTAAATACAAGCAACTAATATTTGTGTAATTTATACACAACAGGATTGCTACCCACTGTCAATAACATACAATATAAAATAAACCTATAGGGGGACATTTATCAATGTTGGTGTAAGGTAGTAAAGATTTGGGTCGCATTTATCATTTTAGGTGTAAGTGAAACATTTTTCTACACTTTTTGTGTGTGCTGGTAATGTGTAGGAGCACCAAATTTATTAAATGGTCACAGAGCATTTGATACATTTTGTGTAGGTCAAATTTTCAGAAATTTCTCTCTTCACACTCTACACCAAAAAGCTAAGTCTGGGCTGGTGTAGCAGAAATGTGTAAACCAAAAGGCGCAAAAAAGGCACAAAAAACCCTGCTTGCGCCTTTTGTAGACATAAAAAGAGATTGTCTAAAGACAATGATAAATGTTGGCTTTGGTGTATTGTTTGCACAGTTGCTCAAAATTTACCAAAAAGGTGCACAGGATAAATTTTGCTCAATTATAGAGACCAGTGAGCTGCAAAGATAGGTTTAAAGGGGTACTCCGGCGTTTAGACATCTTATCCCCTATCCAAAGGATAGGGGATAAGATGCCTGATCGCGGGGGTCCCCCGTGATCTTGCACGCAGCACCCCAGTTAAAATCAGTCCCCGGAGCATGTATGCTCCGGGTCTGATTACCAGCGACCACAGGGCCGGCGGCATGTGATGTCACGCCTCCGCGTGACGTCACGCTCCGCCCCTCAATGCAAGCCTATAGGAGGGGGCGTGATTTTAACTGGGGTGCTGCGAGCAAGATCACGGGGGTTCCCAGCGATCAGGCATCTTATCCCCTATCCTTTGGATAGGGGATAAGATGTCTAAGCGCCAGAGTACCCCTTTAAGCTTTATGTTCTGGCATCTGACACTTTTGTACATGTCCTATTAGGTGGTGTAGGTTTGCACACACACAAAAAAAAAATTCTAAAATTTAAAGGGGTTATCCACCATAAGGTGATTTTAGTACGTACCTGACAGACAGTAATGGACATGCTTAGGAAGGATCTGTGGTTGTCTTGGGGCTAAATGGCTATGTTGTGAGCAGGGCCGGATCATCATTGGCGCTCCTGGAGTGCCTGCTCCGTGCCCAGTACACTGAATATGGCTTAAGGCTGTATGTCTGTGAGGGGACTATACTGCACCTAATGTGGGGGAACTGCAACCTACTGTGGGGAAACTGTACTGTCAACCTAATGCGGGGGAACTATACTGCACCTAATGCGGGGGAACTGTACTGCACCTAATGTGGGGGAACTGTACTGCACCTAATGCGGGGGAAACTATACTGCACCTAATGCGGGGGAACTGTACTGCACCTAATGTGGGGGAACTGTACTGCACCTAATGTGGGGGAACTGTACTGCACCTAATGTGGGGGAACTGTACTGCACCTAATGTGGGGGAACTGTACTGCACCTAATGTGGGGGAACTGTACTGCACCTAATGTGGGGGAACTGTACTGCACCTAATGTGGGGGAACTGTACTGCACCTAATGCGGGGGAACTGTACTGCACCTAATGCGGGGGAACTATACTGCACCTAATGTGGGGGAACTATACTGCACCTAATGTGGGGGAACAGTCTAATATGCCCAGGCCTATTTTTGGTCTCAGTCTGTTCTTTACTTGACAAGCCTGCAACAAGTCTCAGTGGAAGGGAAGGGGGACTGTCGAGGGGTGGGGGTTGGGGCCATCATAATGAAGTGCTCCGTCTTCCAGGCAGCCTTAATCTGGCCCTGGTTATGAGATTACCATGACACTGTGGCTAGCTTTTTGTGAACTGGTATTTCCTGTTTTCTATTTTTGACTACAAATCCCATAGTTCGCTTTTCCTCCCTCCCACACATCAGCCACCCCACCCATTGAAACATAAATGAGTTGCATCCATTCAAAAGACCTGTGGTTTTCAATCAGGATGCATTAGTTGCAGTTGATCTCTCTCCCACATAGCGATCCCTCCACCCATTGAAGCAGACAGGCTCCCTGTCATCAGCTGACTAATGAGGTCTCAGCTGCATTGCAACCTGGGACAAATCTGAGACAACAGTCATTTTGCATGCTGTTAAAAATAAATATTGGGGTGAAAATCACAAGAATTGTGGGAAAACTGTCTCACACATGTACAGACACTATATTATGAACTACGCTAACTTTACAGCCCCTGTAGCATAGTCAAATAAAAATAATTCCTGGAATACCCCTTTAATTTGCACAAATAATAAATACAGCTCCACTGCATAAAGTGGTGTATGGTGCACCAAACAGACAACTTTGAAAGATGTTCTACCCAAAATTGTGCAAGAAAATTGCAGACACATTGTGCAAAATTTGCAGGGACATTTAGAACACTGAAGTGGCGTAAAGCTAAATGATAAATGTCCCCAGTAATCCTATTGGAGGTACTGGGTAGAATCAGGAGATTCCTTGTATAATCCTCATCCCCTCTCTTGACTGTCGGAGTAGTTTATTTGGCCTGGGCCACATTAAATGTATATGAAGGCTCCTGAGCAACAATTGTGAACCAAATAAGCTTGGTAAAAAATAATTATACTAAGAACAATACAAATAATAATAAAAAATAATAATGATAGCAACAACTGTCAAATGTAACAAGCCATGTAGCATCCAATGACAAAAATTACATAAGTGCTATACTGTACACTATAGTGCCATTAAAAAGTGTATAATTCTATTATAATAACAGCATAGACGTTCTGCCTTGTACTGCGATATCTTCAATAAAATAACGCAAGCTTTTATCTGCAACCATTCTGGTGCCGGACCTAGTCTTTGTTCTTGTCTAATAATAGGCTGGAGGCGGTACCAGCCGGTCCACCGCACAGGTGGTGAGGAGGGCGTGCATGTGGTGAGCTGCTCATGCCTTGCTACAATAACAGCATACTGTACAATATTAAAGGGGTATTCCAGGCCAAAACTTTTTTTTATATATCAACTGGCTCCGGAAAGTTAAACAGATTTGTAAATGACTTCTATAAAAAAAAATCTTAATCCTTCCAATAGTTATTAGCTTCTGAAGTTGAGTTGTTGTTGAGACCTGGGACGTGACATCATCATTGAGCAGTTAGACAGAAAACTTCAGAAGCTAATAACTATTGGAAGGATTAAGATTTTTTAATAGAAGTAATTTACAAATCTGTTTAACTTTCCGGAGCCAGTTGATATATATATATAAAAAAGGTTTTGCCTGGAATATCCCTTTAATCTTATCTCATGTCATGATCTCTTGCTAAATAGAGGTGTCCCCTTGTTTGACCAAAATTGGACCAGTTGGGGTTTCACCCTGCTTAAACATTTTTTTCCTTTGTTGGCCACACAACTCCCCATGTAATAGGACATGTGAAGACAAAAAGGGAAGGGTCCCATGACCGATCAGACAATTACTTGTGGGCCTTCCTGGCATGATAGTTCCCCCCCCCCCCCCACCATGACCAATATGCACCAATAATGTAACTATTTGCCTAGATCAAAGTTAGGATGGGTTGCTGGAGAACCCTACATTGTTTAGACCCAGGCAAAGTTACATCTTTTCTTCTACTATAATCTACCCTTACCCGTGACACTTTCTGAATAGTGACACTATGACATAAGTACACTATACATTTTGTATGATGCAGACAACAAACAGCAAATCAAAGCAAAACATAAAATACAACTAGTAATGCAGTATTACGTCCCCTTATTCCGTAATGCAACATAATTAGGCAAAATTGATGTACAAGATTCTGGGAAACCTTGGCTGTGACTCATATGGAACTGTGATAGCTGCCATATTAGTGTGTTGGGGATGTTTTTACAAAATGTATTAGTTTTCATGAGGAAAGCCTGAAATGTTATTTTATTCTAGTTATAGCTCTGTTTTAATGCTCCTGTAGATCCCATAAATGTGATATTATATGGCATGGAAATGATAAAAAATTATTTTTCTACTTGCATGGAATAGGAGCAATCCCACAAGACTACTGTAACTAATGATGACTGACCCTGACTCCGTCTACAGTAATATCAAATTATAAATTCATGTATTAGATTAACAAGGTGTTTCCCACAGGAACATGGATGAACCTAGCCTTTCCCATAATAACATGCATTCAGGACCATCTATAATAAGCAAATAATTGTGAACGAACAGGAAAATTAATGCAAATCACAGCCAACTAGATCAGTGTTAGCAGAAGATTTATGAGGTGTTTTGCAGTATTATTACTTGTAGTCCAGTTATACATAATCGTATAAACATTCAGGAAGATCATCACTATGCATTTACCTAAAGCAATAAGGACATTATGCCAGCATAGTTCCACTGGCTAAATGTCCGTAGTGTGGCCTTAGATTGACCCAGATTTTTACACAGTCTACAGTAAGTCTTCACCATTTATTAGCTGACATAATTAACACTAATACCTTTTTGGCACATATTATACCTTTTTTGTGAAGTTTAAAGGGGTACTCCGCTGCTCAGCATTTGCAACAAACTGTTCGGAATGCTGGAGCAGACACCGGGAGCTCATGATGTCATAGCCCCGCCCCCTCAAGATGTCACACCCCGCCCTCTCAATGCAAGTCCATGGGAGCCTTGCAGTAACAAGGATTAGGAAGGAAAATCCAGGCAATGCCGGGTACTCAGCTAGTTAGTAATATATTGAACTTAGTCACCTGTAGGGGGCAGAAGATGCATCACCCACTTACCCCACTCTAGGTAGGCTTGTAGACATAAATAAGTTCACTGCCACTGTTCTGAGACTTTAATAAAACCATTGACTGCTACCGAATAACCAAGTTTATTGAAGACAAAATATCATACACTATTTATTAACTATTCATTCTTATGTTTTTAAGAATTTAAGACTTATCTTGTATTTGAAACTATAAAAAAAAAAGAAGATATTCCGTTAACCTCCGATATGCATTGCATGAACCTTGCCTTCAAAAAACATCCTTAACAGTCTGAGGTTTCTTGGCCCTTCATATATTAGCGAAGTCCCTGCAGTTATCCTCATAAATAGAACAAGCCTACTAGGAAGAGGGTAAGTGGGTGATACATCTTCTTCCCCATATTTGCAAGACATACGTGAACTGGCTTAGCTTTATACTTTAAGTCAAACTATCCCTAAGTACTGGTCTTTCTGTACTTCTGAACAGATTTGTTTTCCACTGGAGTACCCAAAAACTGGTGCGAGAAAGTTATACAGATCTGTAAATTACTTCTATTAAAAAATCTTGATTTTTTTTTTTAAATCTTAAGTCCCTTTCAGTACGTATCAGGTGCTGTATGCTTCAGAGGAAGTTGTGTAGTTCTTTCCAGCCTTACCACAGTGCTCTCTGCTGACACCTCTATCCATGTAAGGAACTGTCCAGAGCAGGAGAAGTTTGCTATGGGAATTGGCTTCTACTCTGGCCAGTTCCTGACATGAACAGAGATGTCAAGAAGGAGCAATGTGGTCAGACTGGAAAGAACTACACAACTTCCTCTGTAGCATACAGCAGCTGATAAGTACTGGTAGGGTTAAGATTTTTAAATAGAAGTAATTTACAAATCTGTAGAACTTTCCGAGACTAGTTGATTTGAAAAAAAAAATTCCACCTAAGTACCCAGTTTAGCAAAGGTTTCACTACTATCCTTTTTCTTATTGACCGTTACCTCTGTAGTATATTCTTAGGTAAAAGCATTTTAGTTTTCAGCATACAGTGTTCAGTCTACTATGGTATTAGACAACACAGTAACAGGATCTCAATATTCTCATCCAGGATACAGATCTCCTGGTCTGTTGTAATTTTCTTACATAGAATATTTCACACCATGTGTAAAAGTCACTATTAACACATACTTCCTGGAATTCAAAGCGGTCTCCGAATTATCCATTCATCTCTTAGCCCAGTCTTCCTACTGCACAGCCTCCTTCTTCCTGCCTCCACCCAGTTCATATATATTGAAGGAATGTTATTTCGCTAATGCTTGACAAAGGGATGTGACCTTCCAGGAAATACCAGCAACGTCTAACCTGCTCTCTTCCATATCCTCCAATGGATAGGATACTGCAAGGCTCTAAAGATTATTTAAGCAATAGTAATAAGAAGTCAATAAAGAGTGAGATGCAGCAAGTCACCCATGTCCACTGTAGGCCTCAGGGCGTCCTTGGTATTACTCCCTATTCTAGCTTAAAAGGGGTACTCCGCTGCTCAGCGTTTGGAACAAACTGTTCGGAACACTGGAGCAGGCGCCGGAGCGCGGGACATAACCCCACCCCCTCATGTTGTCACACCCATCCCCTCAATGCAAGTCTATGGGAGGGGGCGTGACATCCGTCACGCCCCCTCCCATAGACTTACATTGAGGGGATGGGGCTATGACATCACAAGCTCCCGACGCAAGCTCCAGCATTCTGAACACTTTGTTCCAAACGCTGAGCAGCGGAGTACCCCTTTAGGGTGCGTCCACACGCTCTTTGTTTTTGCGGGTTTTCCGCAACGTATTTGAAAGGGGCGGGCTCTTCTCGGCTGTCCATAGCAGATTGTCCGCGGCGGAATTTACGGAAAATCCGCTGCAGTCCCTACTGACTTCAATGGGGCTTGCGGCGGATTTTCCGCAGCGTAAATTCCGCCGCGGACAATCTGCTATGGACAGCCGAGAAGAGCCCACCCCTTTCAAATACGCTGCGGAAAACCCGCACAAACAAAGAGCGTGTGAACGCACCCTGAAGGTGAATTCCACATAAAACAGGCAACAACTGTTTAACCTAAATCAGTTTCTATCCATCAATTCACTGTGAACTAATGTCATACAGCAGCTATATACAAACCTTAGTGCCCTTGTGCAACTATAATATATTGTAACACCAACACAAATATTATATACCGTAAATAAAGAAGCGAAAGAAAAACTGGACACACATACAGCACATGTAAAATGATGAGAATTTGAGAAAAGTATACTAATATAGTATATCTATTTACCTGTACGAGAAGTTCCAACTTCCTGTCATCTAGGAGGTGAACCTGACATCGCCGCCCCTCCGTCATCTGTAAAGGGACAGAAAATGGGGTTAGCGCTTTGTAAGATGCTTCATGTTGGAATACATGCAATATAATAACAGTATGTAGCAAAGGAATAGTCAAAGGCTATGAACTTGGTAATATAATCAGATTTATCAAACTGGGTGAGAAAAATTAGAATGATCCCATAACAACCAATCACAGCTCAGCTTTCACTTTACCACAGCTCGTTAGCGGAGCTGTGATTGGTTGCTGTGGGGAAATCACTAGTTTTTCTCTCACACAGTTTGATAAATCTGGGCCATTGAGTATCAATAAAAAGTCCATGAAAGGTATTCTACAGATCAACAAAAACCCTCCCTACCTAGGGGATCTCTTTACTGCAAAAATACAAGCTGAAAGCAACTCATAAACCAACCATTGTTTATAAAACAGTTCATTAATGTCAATAGGTAAATTCACAGAAATAAGATATAGACCAGAGTAGTATACCATTACACACGCCAAAGTATGAGGAGGAATATATGAGGTATTGTCATATAATACACAGTGTTCCTATGAACAAGTACCAGCAAATAAGAATAGATTGTACGCGTGTTATGCTGTTTTACCAACATGATGCATTTGTTTCAATTATCTGCAATAATAAAACGTGTTATGAAATATGAATGAGAGTTCTTGCATAACTCGGTTGTTGTCTCCAGGGTAAGTCATTCTGGGAAACAATTTCTCTGTGTTTCTGATTAGAGAATATTTGGATGCTACAATATGTCAAGGGTTTTTGTTCTTTCAACCCTGATGACAATAAAGAAGTACCATTACTACAGTTATGGCGAGTGCTGGATAGACAACCAAGCCAAAGGTTAAATGGATCTTTCCATAAAAGACATGTATATTACAGGGTGGGCCATTTATATGGATACACCTTAATAAAATGGGAATGGTTGGGGATATTAACCTTCTTGTTTGTGGCACATTAGTATATGTGAGGGGGGAAACTTTTCAAGATGGGGGTTGACCATGGCGGCCATCTTGAATCAAACATTTGTTTTTTCAATAGGAAGAGGGTCATGTGACACATCAAACTTATTGGGAATTTCACAAGAAAAACAATGATGTGCTTGGTTTTAACATAACTTTATTCTTTCATGAGTTATTTACAAGTTTCTGACCACTTATAAAATGTGTTAAATGTGCTGCCCATTGTGTTGGATTGTCAAAGCAACCCTCTTCTCCCACTCTTCACACACTGATAGCATCACCGCAGGAGAAATGTTAGCACAGGCTTCCAGTATCTGTAGTTTCAGGTGCTGCACATCTCGTATCTTCACAGCATAGACAATTGCCTTCAGATGACCCCAAAGATAAAAGTCTAAGGGGAAGACCTTGGGGGCCATTCAACTGGCCCACGACGACCAATCCCCTTTCCAGGAAACTGTTCATCTAGGAATGCTCGGACCTGACACCCATAATGTGGTGGTGCACCATCTTGCTGGAAAAACTCAGGGAACATGCCAGGTCCGAGCATTCCTTGTACATTAAAACCAAGCACATAATTGTTTTTCTTGTGAAATTCCCAATAAATTTGAGTCACATGACCCTCTTCCTATTGAGAAAACAAAATGTTGAATTCAAAATGGCCGACTTCAAAATGGCTGCCATGGTCACCACCCATCTTGAAAAGTTCCTTCCCCCCTTACATATACTAATGTGCCACAAACAGGAAGATGATGTCACCAACCATTACAATTTTATTTTATTCCATATAAATGGCCCAACCTGTATATTAATTTGATGTGTGGTGGCGGCTCTGATCACAGTTGTACTACTTTTGCTCAAAATGTGAATTATAAGGTAAAATATATTAGGACGTTTCTCTCTTTTTAGCCTAGGTTATTAGTCAAGGTTTATTGCTCCACTCTTCATACTCCTGTCCTAAGAGGTTTGAGTTAATGGAGAACTGGGCAGACTTCTCTGTTGGCTGGGTTCAGCTGTTCTGGGTGAAATGGCAAGGAACTGGCTATTTGGACACCTTGAACTGGCTATTGGGAGAAAAGAGTTGTAGTGTTTATGTGGGCTTAGCAATTATATGGCTTGTGATATCTTCTGTATGACTATTGTATGGCTTCTGTATGACTATTGTATGGCTTGTGATGGCTTATGTGAAGTATACAACTGCTAGGCAGCTGAGTAGGTCTCATTTACCATATAATGCATGTGCCCTATTATTGCATATCAAGACTATGGAGGAGGTTCTCTGATCAGGAGGCCTTTAAGATGAAGCTGAAAGATACATGCAGTATATTTTTGAAGGACCACAAATGTCAACTTAAAATGAACATTGGCCATTCCAACAGGTACAAATAAATACCTTGTTTAAAGGCAACAGCGATACAGGAACAACTATATAAAAGGCCTTAAAACTGCGTGAACACCTTCAAGCAGCTTTTGGCAGAGGAAGACACAATCTGAGTTGTTGTTCAAACTAGATAACTCTTCTTAGTCACATACTTTCTCTGTACCAATTTCTGGAAAGCATTCAGATAATCACAAAGAAAGAAACAGCACCCAGTCCAAATAAAATTTATGTAGAGCCAAATGTCACCTCTGCCTGCTGACGGGAATGAGGTCAATGCAGAGTTCCACTGAGTTCTGTGCTGAGCAGAGACTATCTGTTGGTAGAGCGTAGGACTGACTCAGTTGTTTGCCGGGGATTTAGAAAGCTGCTGTTCTTTTGGATTTTACTACATATACACATGTAAACATATTATGGGTAGGTCACAGCTAAATATTTTAATTTAAAGAGGAAACAGGATGTAAAAATAGTCATTTCTACTGCACACCAATTCTCAGCAAACGTGTTTTATTATCTGAAATAACCAATATGTTCATATAATGATTCAGCTTTAGGCTAAGTTCGCACATCGTAAAATTTAGAGACATTTATTTTACGCATGCATTTTCATTTGGATTCGGCAAAGAAACAGCAGAGGATACATTATTTGGGGCGCCAAAGATGAGACAGAACTAGTGGTGCAAGAAATGATGTTGTAGAAGGGGTAAAGGATATTATTAGGCACACAGATGGCTATGTTGGGTTACGGTATAGAATATAATGTAGTACTATGGCTTAAGAAAATTATGTTTGCAGCAGGTGATGTAATACAGAGGTATAAGGAATACATGGTTAGGGGTTGCAGGAACTTATGCATTTCAGGGGTACAGGAAATTATGCAGGAGTAGGGCTACAAGGAGCTTTGCAAATTCAAAAGTGAAGGACGGAACAATAGTATTGGGGGAACAATAAATGTTGTGGTATTAGGGGCACATATAATAAATCTGTTTAAGATGTACAGAACATCAAACAATAATAGAGGAGATCATTAGGAATTAGGAGTACAAGGACTTCTATACTTGCTATTGGAGTATAGAAGATGTTGGGGTATCGGATAACAAGCATCAGTGTACGGAAGTATTAAAATAAGGAGAGTACTGTTGCTGAAACTTTTCATCTAAACTCCTTATAGTTAATGATCTACTATAATAAACATTTTGGAAAAAAGTTATTTTGAAGGTACCTATCCACTACTGTGTGGTGCTGAAGGCTTTAAAAAAAAAAAAAAATGTTTTATTGAATTACATTTCTAGAATTCTTATAAACATATCTTCTTGGATTAGCAAAGTTTAGATAGATTCAAAGACCATAAAGTTAGCCTGCCTGTAGGAATCACTTTCCAATCTGGATCAGGGATTTCCTGTGTTGTGTGTATAACGGCATTCAAAAAGTCTGGGCTTTACTTCCCTCCGTATGTGAAATCTTTGATTGTGTCTCCATATGATTCAACACTTCGGAATGTGCCCCATAAACTGTATGACCCCAGAGACCGGAACAACATCCAGTACAAATGACAATGTATCTTTTCTATAAATGCCTCCGACATGTTAAATGTACTAGTAGACTAGTTATTTGAAGGATCCTTACATATTACATCTGTTAAATAGGAATATATCTAATTACATCCTTGGCAATATCCAACTAAATGGATTTTAGGAATATGAGGGACTGGGATTGTTTTACAGTGCAATGAACATACAAAACCATAATGAACATTTCTGTCCAATGTTTTACTGATATACATGGCGTGATTGTTGGTACGAATTTTGATTATTGGTTGGACAATAAGACATACAATTGGCCTTAAAGGGGTATTTCGGGCAAAAACATTTTCTCCTCTATCCAAAAGGATAGGGGATAAGATGTCTGATCATGGGAGGCCCGCTGCTGAGACCCCCCGCGATCTCCCTGCAGTACCTGCATTCTATGCAGGTGCTGAATCTCCAGTTTCGGAAACCTCTGGGTTTCCGGGACTGGGGACGTGACGTCATGCCATGCCACGCCCCCTCCATTCATGTCTATGGGAGGGGGCGTGATGGCCATCATGCCCCCTCCTACAGACATGAATGGAGGGGGCATGGCGTGACGTGACATCATGTCCCCAGTCCCGGAAACCCAGAGGTTTCCGAAACTGGAGATTCAGCACCTGCATAGAATGCATGTACTGCAGGGAGATCGCGGGGGGGTCTCAGCAGCGGCCCCCCCCCCCCCCCGCGATCAGACATCTTATCCCCTATCCTTTGGATAGTAGATAAAATGTTTTTGCCCGGAATACCCCTTTAAGACCAAAGAGGCTGATACTTTTTGTTCCCACGTGTCAAACAGTTTACAATCTAATTTCACATTAGGGACACAAACAAAAGCCCATTTTATAGGAAGTCAATGTACTTGGCAGCACGTATTTAATGAAATGAGGAACCCGCCCAAACACAAATTTATTCCTGAATTGTGGGTAAAATCAGCATAAAGTTTCTATATGGAACACTGTGACACGATCACTCCTTACAATATACATTCTGGACAACTGAAAATACCATTAACCACATGTACTGTTTCATTCCAAAACCAGTAAACATGATGTAGGGAAAGTGAAACTCAACCTTTATCTTTCCTCTGTGGGTCATGTTACAGTGTAATGTATAAGGGTACTGCCATGAAGATTTTGTATACACTCCAATGAAATTTGTACTAATACATTTCTGTACTATGTATTGTGCATTCCATCATTGAATTTACTATAAGCCAGCTTTATTTTTCGCCGTATAAGACGCACTTTTTCTTCCCCAAAACTGGGGGGGGAAAGTTGGTGCGTCTTATACGGCGAATACACCCCTATCGCGGCGGTCCCTGCGGCCATCAACGGCCGGGACCCGCGGCTAATACAGGACTTCATCGATCGCGGTGATGCCCTGTATTAACCTTTCAGACGCGGCGATCAAAGCTGACCGCCGCGTCTGAAGCGAACGTAACACTAACCCGGCTGTTCAGTCGGGCTGTTCGGGACTGCCGCAGTGAAATCTTGGCCTCCCGAACAGCTTACAGGACACCGGGAGGGACCTTACCTGCCTCCTCAGTGTCTGCTCCGTGTCGGGATCCCCTGCATGGCCGGCGCTCTCCTTCGTCGTCATCACGTCGTCTCGCACGCCGTCCCGTCATCCAATAGGAGTGGCGTGCGTAGCGACGTCATGGTGGCGACGGAGAGCGAGGATACCCGGCAGCAGAGACGTTCCGGAGCAACGGGGACACCCCGGGGACGCGGCAACAGCGATGGAAGACGACATCCAGGGCAGCGGTGACGAGTGGTGATGCGTTCGGAGCGGCGGGGACACGTGAGTACTACCTCCTATACCAGTGGTCTTCAACACGCGGACCTCCAGATGTTGCAAAACTACAACTCCCAGCTTGCCCGGACAGCCAACGGCTGTCCGGGCATGCTGGGAGTTATAGTTTTGCAACATCTGAAGGTCCGCAGGTTGAAGATCACTGTCCTATACTTTACATTGTATTTGGTTCAGAATCTTTATTTTCTAGATTTTTATCCTATAAAATTAGGTGCGTCTTATATGCTGGAGCGTCTTATGACGAAAAATACGATAATTTTATCACAGATATTAGTATAAAACATGACACTCAATTATTGTCACTTTAATTCCTTATTGAGTGTCAAATAATTCAGTAACACTATACCAAAAATGAAAAATGTCTTCAAGACATTTCACCATTAATTTTCCAATACAGGAGCACATATAATCCAGGTTTATAAGACCAATTGGATTTAACTACACATCTTGTCCTGGCATTGAGTACAGCATCATCTGTATGAACACAGCTGGATGAACGTCAGAATCAAAGGATATTAGTGCACTGGCGCTGAAGGAAATGGTAAACCAGCTGTAATGTTAATAAACTCCTATTTAATCAAAAGAATATTTTTCTCCATGAGGAATACTGTGTTTTGCCACTCAGTGAAGAGACTTTGAGGCAAGAGAAAATTAAATCCAAGTGAACAATCACTGACAGGTTTATAACCAATGTAGAACTCCAAAGTGTGGACGGGATACAAGGGCACTCAACAACCAGGTAGTAAGACAAAAACGTTTATTCACCCATAATGCAACGCGTTTCACAGCACAGCTGCTTCATCAGACATGCCTGAGTTCTACTTTTGCTATACCTGACGAGATATGGAGTGGTTGCTGACACCTTATCTTCATTCTACGCCTTGATCCATTGTTGCGGTTGGTGGAGTGTTACCCATTGCGGTAAGCGCGATATCCACCCGAGTTATCCTTTGATCAACAACGGTATCACACTACGGATTGCTGTCTTTTGTTTCAGGTTTATAACCAAGGCCTGGTTACTACTACAACTCATTCCCTTTCCTTATATTGAATTTGTCTACTAATATCGGAGAATTTACAAACAGACATGAGTCGGGGCACATCAACAATGATATCTCTTTAAGGCAATATGTGACCTCAAGCTTGTGACATCATGCAAAAATCAAGGCTCACACAAGAATAGAAATTTAGCAGTAAACTATGAATGTTCTGGAGCATCCAGCTAATGAGAATATTATAAGTGTTCTCTATTGAAGAAAGATACATTTCACGTTTACGGACATTAAAAACATTGAGAGTTCACATAAACTTAACACATATCTAAGACAGCCATGACTCAATAGACCTTTTCTCTAGAGACCTCACACTTTTCTCCCACCAGGGGTATGGTCTACAGTATGTTTCCTGCTCTATGTAAACATTGCCTCATCCAGGGGGAGGTCTTTCACATATTCCAACATCAACGAGTCTTAGAAGATAAAAAGAAAATGCAAAAGGCTTACACGGGATTCACTTATTTGCGTTATAGTACCTCATCTTTCAAGTGTTCAAAACATAGATCCAAGTCTGATTAACAAAATGTAAATCTAACAGTCTTTTCCATAGTCTTTTCCATAGTAAAAAGCCAAGGCTTCTCACATCATGTTACTGGTCAATTTTAGACTAATAGATTTCACAATAAAAAAAACACACCAACACTATACAATACCCTAAAGGAGATGTCATGGGAGTACAATATATTGTCATGATGCATGGGAGCTCCAGCTTGGGGAGATAAGCCGCAGCCAGCAGCTTTCTCTACTCTCCCCATTGACAACACATCCATGCTTGGCCTAACCGAGTGGGATTGTTTATTTGGGGTTTGGGAAAGATATAATCCAGGTCGAACACTCTCTTAGCCTAAAGCTAAGGTTTATGGACAGCTTTAGGCCACAGCCTGTTCTGACAATCATGAATAAACGGATGTGCCTGTGTTCTAAAATCATGCCTGAACTTTGCATCATGTTGCCGTATACTTCTGGTTGTTAGAAATTACATTGTTACAAAGTATAGTTGAAAAAAGACATACATCATTCAACTGAGGAGGGGAGGAGATGAATGAACGGAAGGGGTATGGGTGGGTGAAGAGTAGGGTATGTGATTATATATAAGCATTCATTCTAAATTTGTCTAAGTCTGTTTTGAAGCCCATAACAGTTTTTGCTGTGACCAGTTCCCGAGGTTGACTTTTCCAAGTTTTTTTTGTTTATATGGTAAAAAAAAAAAAAAAGGGGGGGGGGGGGGGGGATGCCGCTTGTCTTTTGAGGGAGTTTTACCTGCAACAGGTTTTCTCATATTTTTTGTATGGTTCATGTATATACCTAAATAAGTTGATCAAATCCCCATTAAACATCTCTTCTCAAGATTAAACAAATGTAATTATTTTAATCTTTCCTCAAAACTAAGATGTTTCATGGATCTTCTTAGTTTAGTTTTTACCTTTTCCAGCTTCATAATGTCCCTTTTATGAACCAGTGCCCAAAACTGAACAGCATATTCTAAGTGAGGCCGCAATAATACTTTATAAAGCCGTAATATTCTGATACAGGACAATATCTTGCTGGCCTTAGAAGCAGCTGCCTGACATTGCATGTTATTCTGCAGTCTATGATCTACAAGTACACTCAGATCCTTTTCTACCAGTGACTCTCCCAGTTTAAAGGGGTACTCCAGCGCTAAGACATCTTATCCCCTATCCAAAGGATAGGGAATAAGATGCCTGATCGCGGGGGTCCCGCCGCTGGGGACCCCCCGTGATCTTCCATGCCGCAACCCATTAGAATCAGCCCCCAGAGCGTGTTGATTACTGGCGATCATGGGGACGGAGCAAAGTGACGTCACGGCTCTGCCCCCGTGTGAAGTCACGCTCAAAGCTGTCACGCCCCCTCCATAGGCTTGCATTTAGGGGGCGGAGCGTGACGTCACACGGGGCGGAGTTGTGCCGTCACAATGCTCTGTCCCCGTGATCACCAGTAACCAGACCCGGAGCGAGCACGCTCCAGGGGCTGATTCTAACATTGTGCAGCGTCGAAGATCATGGGGGTCCCCAGTGGCGGGACCCCCGTGATCAGGCATCTTATCCCCTATCCCCCTAAGACATACAATGCATGCAGGTTATTAGTACCTAAATGCATAACTTTATATTTATTCATATTAAACTTAATTTGCCAAGTCGACGCCCAAACACATAGCAAAACCTGTGAAGACAAAATTTTTTGTAAGGACATGCTGGGAGTTGTAGTAGTGTTTCATGGGCGGGAGATGTGCGGGTGGGTGACAAGCTTGTCACCCTCCTGTACATCTCCTACCCGCTCGTAGGACCCATCTCACCTGCGACCTTTGCACAGCTTCGCTCCCTGACCACCCAACCACTAGCTATTGCATGACTACAACTCCCAGCATGCCCTTACAGTGAGAACATGCTGGGAATTGTAGTCCTAACACCTTGCAGGCAGGTGGTAGATGTGAGTGTGTGCCGGTGAACTGAGCTGTGCAAAAAGTCGCACAAAGTCTCACGCGAGACTTTTTGAGCGACTTTTTGAAAATGTTGTCATAGGCAAGTTTGAAAGCCAGGTCTGACCTTGCTTACACTTGTGACTTTTTGAAGGGTGTTTGCGACTTTTATTTGCTTACATGCGACTTTCAAAATGATAAATCCTGGACCACTTCATAGTAAAAACTGAAAATTGCTTAGGTAGGGCAGATTGGTATTTTTTGCTTACCCACAAAATTTGTACATAAAATTGCTTAGGTGCACATGTGACTTTTTGTGCGACTTTTGTAAGCACAAAAAGCTGCTTAAATCCCTTGATAAATTTCCCTCTATATCCACAGCCATCCCTCTGTCAAGGCTTTAAAAAAATAAACAAAACACTTAGTAAAGAATGCCAGGGCAAGAAGAAGTAAGACATTAATTTAGGAAATGTTAGATTTCACTGCACGGATTTCTTTATTTTTTATGTAAAAAAAAAAAAATTAAAAAAAAAAAAAAGGAAACCCTATACTATACTTCTATAAATACTTCTATAATAGCAAATACAAACAACAAAAACACCAGCAAAATGAAATCATCAGATTCCCATCATAAGGCTGTGAGCTTATTATCAACTAACTACTTTATCTCTAGGAAACTCAAAACTGTCCAAGAAGTCAAGAACAGGACAACACAATGGAAGAAACAGGGCTTTAAAGTATCTAGTACTACACAATAGAAAAGCTCTTTGGATTATACTGATTTCATAAATGGGTATTATAGGCAGAAGTGGATGAGCAGTTATTCGCTGCCTTGATACATTTCTATGAGTAGCATAAGGTTTAATAGTTGTGTTTTGACACTTTCTCCTGCTGATGCCAATCAGAGCTGCCAGTCACTCTCCTCCATGCACAACATATAAAGGACACCATTATTTCCTAAATGACAATTGTAGCCACAACCTCATCCTATTCCAAAGAGTACAGGTGGCTTCCACATATGGCTGGCAAAGTCCACTTAACATACACATAGAAATGCAATGTCATTTAATGCCATCCTTCAAAATGACTAAATCTGGGTAAAAATGATGCAAACTATGAATAAAATGTAGCTGTAAAATGAATCTATCAAGTGCATTGGTCTTCCTAGTCTTTCAAATCTGGATTTTATGTCACAAATAATAGCACTGAGTAGTATTGAAGTAATGGAGTCTGCTGTCTGTAACATTCGGAATGGCCACACAGGTAAGATGCCTGACAATTTGTAACCTGCTTATAAAATGCATTTATTTCTACATAGCTACAATCTATCCCACATATATTAGCAACCTGCACTCTAAATGCTTATATGACAACATAGCTACATGTTAGGTATGTTAGACAAGGTTTTTAAGGATAACAGTAGACATTTCCATGGCATCCATACTAGCTACAGACGGTAGCCTCCTAACAGAACCATAAACCATCATAATGATGTCATGAGGATGTAAATACACCTATAAAAAGGTAATTAGACACATCGGTTAATAAACTATGGTGTCCTGGATAACACATAGTATGGTCTGTCCATGACATGTCAGATCATCTCAGCCGTAGCTGACATTGCACTCAGAATTTCAATTCTAGATGAATATGGAAGTGAGTGAAAACTCTGTCAGGTCACTCCGGCTCCCACCATGGCAAAGCATGCGCAAATAATATTCATGAATTATTTACCAGCAAGATACTGGATGCAACCCGAGCCCCTTCACACAACCTTTACCATGAAAAAGGTAATGCTGCCTATTTAAATATGCAACAGAAGATGACAGGATAAGATGCGCCAACTCAACTTAACTCTTTACTACCTGAAGTCGGCCTAACCACTGCAATCTAGCAAAGGACAGGTTAACATTTCTCTAACAGGAACTTCTGTCATTTGATATGTAAAAGTCCATAAAGCATTGCTTTTCAGCCACCATCCCCCTTGATACACTGCAGATTTTTTTTTCTTCTCTTTTTACTACCAATGAGAGAGTATTATAATGGACGTGTCTCATGTTTCCTAGCTGTATGTTCTGTCTGGGTAGGCTGCCTGCATCACTGTGCATTGCACTAAATCTGCCAAGGCTATTTATAGAACTAAAAGCCTCCTAAAACACTGTGAGCATGGAAAAGGTGAAACCTGTAATATTTGACTCTTTCCAGCAATGAGTCTGCCGGCAGAATAGGTCTCTGCAGGGCAACCGGCATCACCAACCTTCATCATCATCATCATCATCATGCAATCTGCATGTCTTCTACTGTATCCCTGCATGAAAAACATCCTGCTCCCTATGCTATCACCCTGACTGAAGTCTGCCTCATTGCTTTATACCAGTGGTCTTCAAACTCTGGCCCCCCAGATGTTGCAAAAAAAAAAAAAAACAATTCCCAGCATGCCCGGACAGCCATTGGCTGTCCGGGCATGCTGGGAGTTGTAGTTTTGCAACAGCTGGAGGGCCACAGTT
This sequence comes from Hyla sarda, assembly GCF_029499605.1. NCBI lineage: Eukaryota > Metazoa > Chordata > Amphibia > Anura > Hylidae > Hyla > Hyla sarda. Next base: position 205,788,189 of record NC_079192.1, read on the forward strand.
TGAAGACCGCTGCTTTATACTTACTACACCTCAAAGTGCAACACAATATCCAGCTATGCCACCTCAAGAACACATGATTTTCCTCTTAAATGTCATATTAAATTCTTAAGATCAAGAGATAGTGTATTCCCTATATATGAATATAGGATGAAAATATATGTCCACTGCTATTTGACAAGCTACAGTGTGTGTGTGTGTATATATATATATATATATATATATATATATATACAAAATTCTGTTAGTCCAATAAAAAAGGTATTACAAGATATTGAAACATTTTTTGACTTGCATATATATATATATATATATATATATATATATATATATATATATACACACATACACACACACACACATATATATATATATATATATATATATATTATAAATATATAATTTATGTTAAAATATAAATATATATGTATTGCTGCTCTGTTGCATGTTTCGCTATCTTACCAGATCAATGAGCATATCAAATAGTTGCATTAAAAAAATTATAAACGATATATATATGTTACACACAAAGTGCAAATGCATCTATCTAGCTAGCTAGCTATCCACACATATATATATATATATATATATATATATACACACACACACACACACACACAAAAAGAATTCTAATATAAATGACATTTCAAATCTATATATATCTTAATGCAGATGGGTAGTTTTCTGCAGACTCTGCATCTGAACCAGGTGTATATCCATTCCATCCACAATGTCTGTGTTTCTCACACATCCAGCATTCATTTCCAGTACAATTCCAGGAAATTTCAATTGCAAATATATTAAGATATTGTCACATTACCTTTTCTTTAGGATAAGACGCTCTGCAGATGTCAACCCCAGAAAAAGCATCCCATTAAATCCTGGTTAAACAGGCTCCCGGCCTAACAAGCAGCATCCATTTCCATCTCCAGTACCTCCTCTGTGGCTTTGCTGGAATACAGACACAGCCCCTCTTGCTGGCTTCCTCCTCTGTGTGTATATGTTTGTGTGTCTGGGATTCTGCCTCTTTCCACTGTGCTATTACATCCCATCACCCTGCTAACGGTCTCTCACATAGACACTGGCGACGGTCCAGGGTGCACCACAGAAACGCTCAACGTTACGAAAAGGGGGGGACAAAAAGCGAAATAGTAGAAAGTGCTCGCCACACTCCAAGGAGATTAACACACACACATAGGCAGAGCATGCCACTGGCTGGAAGGAGGGGTGAGAAAGCTGCTTCAGCCCATTGCTTTTCCCTAGGTTTTCCTGCTGGTGCATTCCTCCCTTTTTTAATGACTCACGTGCAGACAAAAACACACTTTAAATGAAAAGAGGCTGCCTGGTGGTGGGGGAAGGGAAAGAGAATAGAAGAGGCTGATGCTGATAATGTGTAACCCAAGCACCCCAGCAGGCATGCAGTCTTTCAGGCTGAGGCCCTGCGCCGCACACTGCATAGCAACATCTGCAGCATGGAACCTGCTCACAAGACCATCAGCTGGAGTTACCAGGAAGGACACTTCTTAGGCGAAGTTCCCACTTGGGTTTTTTTCTGGTAGTTTTTGGATATCTGCCACTGCAGTTTTTGAGCCAAAGCCAGAAATGTATTCAAAAGGAATAGGACATATAAAGGAAGGACTTACACTTCTCCTCCCTTATGGATCCACTTCTGACTTTTGCTCAGAAACTGCAGTGGCAGATATCCAACACACTCTTGTGATTTCGCAAGTCCCCATTGAACCCAAGATCCGGCAATTACATCTACAACAGCTGCAGCCTCTTGGTATCCAGCCCATTGCTTTCAACTTACCCAGCAGTCTGTTCATTGGCCCTCATTTACTATTGCAAACCCGACATGTTTTGTCGGTTGTGCGCCAGATTCTGGCACATTGCGCCAGAACTGAAAAAACCCTGACTAACTCTCTATTTTGTTAAGAAAGACCCAAAAGGGGCGTGGTCGCTTGGAAATGGGTTGTGGTCTCAGAAAAGGGGCGTGTCCCCAACCTTTTCACAAAAAGACAACTTAGTTACTAAGGTTTCCACATGAAATGTGGTGGATCTGAGCTGAGGAAAACCCCACAGATCAGAGTATGTGTAAAAAAGAGCAAAGTGTAGGGAGAGTGGAAAATGTAGGGAAACCTTGGTAATTACCGTGGGAAATAAATTGTACGGAATTAAAACCCACAAGGAAACCTACACTAAACTACACTCTTAGTAAGGGTGCATTAACACCACGTTTTAGCAATACAGTTCCCGTATCAGGTTTTTGAAGAAAAACGGATTCCTCAAAACCTGACTAAACTGTATCAAAACGTGTGTACAAATTTCAACCCGTTTACAGTTAAAAACCGTATACGGTTTGAAAAATTATGTCCGGTTGTATCTGTTTTTTAAGAAAAAAAGTATACGTTTTTAACTTTTCACTCCATTTTGAATAAAGTTTCACTTGCTTGATTGAAATTCCAAGAAAAAAAACTGTGCAAAGTCAAAAACCGTATGGTGAAAAAACCAGAGGGAACCGTACGCACATACGGTTCTGTACGGTTCCCATTGACTCCCATGTTAAAAAAAACGTATACGCTTTAATACAGTTTTTCACCCGGACCAAAAACCATGGTAGACTATGGTTTTGGGTACGGGAAAAAAAACTGACAAAACCGTATAAGATGCAAAACGGACACAACCTGATGCATCTTTTGCCATACGGTTTTCAATGGAGAGTCAATGCATACGGTTTTCAATACGGGTCCATACGGTTTTCACATTGAAAACGTATACGGGAACTGTATTGCAAAAACGTGGTGTGAATGCACCCTAAATAAGGGCTATTGCGTCTCTGAGGTCAGATGCCACCGGATTACACAAGGTCCGTGCTAGGACATCTGCAAGCTGCTATTTCTACTATCTGTAATATCCTTACCATTGTAGCGGCATATACTAATATACTAGGTCTGTGGCAGGCAGACAAGCCGCGGAGACGCACGCCAGTGCTCCATACCAGTGTAGTGCACGTCTGAAAATACCAGCTTGTTGGGATAATAACTTCAGCTGGTAACTATACATTCAACTTTATATACTTATTTGTATGGACTGGGATACACTAACCAATACATATGGCATTGTGAACTGTAATTACATCATTCCGAACCATCAAATGCCGGACTATAGAACATATCAGGGAAATTTCACATCTAAAGTGCGGGACAATACTACTATTCCACAAGGGCCCTGTGGAAGTAGGGCTAATATAGTATATTGTATTTGCATAATTTTATTAGTTTATGTATTTTAATACATTTTGCAATTCTTTATCATAAAATTGAAGCGCGACTTTCTTCTAATTTTTATTCTTATATATTTCTTATATTGATATCATGTATCAGGTTGCCTGGTATTAGCCTTGAGGTGATGATTTATATTTTTCAGATATCCAAAAACTGCCAGAAAAAAACCCAAAAGAAAACTTAGCCTTACAGAAACTTTTATTATATTCTGGTAACTTGTCGTTTTTCACAACTACTTTAAATATATCCAAATGAAGAGAGAAAAGGAAAAACGCACTCCCCTAGATGCTTCGCTTGCAAATGTTTTATTCGTTCCCCATCTTGTGTGAACAGTCTTCCCGTAGTGCAATGTGCAAAGCAGCGGCAGTAGGGACGTCTCACCTGGATGACGGCGGCCGTAAAACGTCCGCCGTCGTCCAGGTGAGACGTCTCTGCCGCCGTTGCTTTGCACATTGCACTGCAAGGGAGACTGCGTTCTCAACTTGTCTTTGTTCACACAAGACGAGTTGAGTGTGTTTTTTTCACACAAGACGAGTTGAGTGTGTTTTTTTCACACAAGACGAGTTGAGTGCGTTTTTTTCACACAAGACGAGTTGAGTGTGTTTTTTTCACACAAGACGGGTTGAGTGCGTTTTTTCTCACAAGACGGGTTGAGTGCGTTTTTTCTCACAAGACGAGTTGAGTGCGTTTTTTTTCACACAAGATGAGTTGAGTGCGTTTTTTCACACAAGACGAGTTGAGTGCGTTTTTTTCACACAAGACGAGTTGAGTGCGTTTTTTTCACACAAGACGAGTTGAGTGCATTTTTTTCTCACAAGACGAGTTGAGTGCGTTTTTTTCACACAAGATGAGTTGAGTGCGTTTTTTTCACACAAGACGAGTTGAGTGCGTTTTTTTCTCACAAGACGAGTTGAGTGTGTTTTTTTCACACAAGACGAGTTGAGTGCGTTTTTTCACACAAGACGAGTTGAGTACGTTTTTTTCTCACAAGACGAGTTGAGTGCGTTTTTTTCACACAAGACGAGTTGAGTGCGTTTTTTCACACAAGACGAGTTGAGTGCGTTTTTTCACACAAGACGAGTTGAGTGCGTTTTTTTCTCACAAGACGAGTTGAGTGCGTTTTTTTCTCACAAGACGAGTTGAGTGTGTTTTTTTTCACACAAGATGAGTTGAGTGCGTTTTTTCACACAAGACGAGTTGAGTGCGTTTTTTTCTCACAAGACGAGTTGAGTGCGTTTTTTTCACACAAGACGAGTTGAGTGCGTTTTTTCTCACAAGACGAGTTGAGTGCGTTTTTTTTCACACAAGACGAGTTGAGTGCGTTTTTTCACACAAGACGAGTTGAGTGCGTTTTTTTCTCACAAGACGAGTTGAGTGCGTTTTTTTCACACAAGACGAGTTGAGTGCGTTTTTTTCACACAAGACGAGTTGAGTGCGTTTTTTCTCACAAGACGAGTTGAGTGCGTTTTTTTTCACACAAGATGAGTTGAGTGCGTTTTTTTCACACAAGATGAGTTGAGTGCGTTTTTTTCACACAAGACGAGTTGAGTGCGTTTTTTTCACACAAGACGAGTTGAGTGCGTTTTTTTCTCACAAGACGAGTTGAGTGCGTTTTTTTCACACAAGACGAGTTGAGTGCGTTTTTTTCACGCAAGACGAGTTGAGTGCGTTTTTTTCACACAAGACGAGTTGAGTGCGTTTTTTTCACACAAGACGAGTTGAGTGCGTTTTTTTTCACACAAGACGAGTTGAGTGCATTTTTCCTTTTTTCTCCCCCCCCCGTACTCTCACCATCAGACTCCCCGCCATAGTAGTGCACCATCCGCCACATACACAGGTGTGCCGATGAGATGTGGGCAGTGCCAAGTGTGACACTTCTTAGTGAATACTTTGAACGGGTATTCCAGGAAATAACTTTTTTTTTATATCAACTGGCTCCAGAAAGATAAAAAGATTTGTAAATGACTTCTATTATAATATCTTCATCCTTCCAATAATTATCAGCTGCTGAAGTTGAGTTGTTCTTTTCTGTCTGGCAGCAGTGCTCTCTGCTGACATATCTGCTTTTCTCGGGAACTGCACAGAGTAGAAGAGGTTTGCTATGGGGATTTGCTTCTACTTTGGACACTTCCCGAGACAGGTGTCATCAGAGAGCACTTAGAAAAGAACAACTCAACTTCAGCAGTTCATAAGTACTGAAAGGATTAAGATTTTTAAGAGAAATCATTTACAAATCGGTTTACCTTTCTGGAGCTAGTTGAGATATATATATATATATATATATATATATATATATATATATATATATATATATAAAAGTTTTTTTTTCCTGGATAACCCCTTTAAATATTTGACACACAACAGAAATCTAATTATGAGACTGTAGCGGTTTCTACATCTACCACACATTGTTATTGTTAACTTTCTATTCATCTAAATAGTTAGAAAAGATATACAAATAGTTTGGGTGCAAAACATATGACAAGCGCGTGATTGAGTTATGAATATGGATTTGGAGCACTGCAAGATTGCTGCAAAGTAAGCAAAAATACTCTGGCAAAACACTATTGTCCATGTTTCTTTTGGAATCTGAGATTTCTTTTATAAGTGGCTTTGGTTCAACAAGCTTTGGCAGTAATAAAAAGTGTTTTAGCGGTAATTAGAGACTTCAGGTTGCCAAAGCATGTAACAAGGTTACAAGGTTAAAGTCCTGTTCACACCTGCGTTTTCTATAACAGTGCTGGATCCCTTACATGTACTTTTTATTATTTATTTATCACATGATTTATCTGAACAATGTTTAAGTTCCAAATTCTACCAGATGATGGAATAATATGCAAGTTGGGGTCTAATACACATTTAGGAGCCACACAAATTCTGGAGCAGTGTAGAAAGTTTACTGATACAGATCTACGTTTTAGAACAAAAAGAGGAGCTAGGAGGGGCTTGGGTCAAAAGTAGGGGTCATCCAAGGGACATTTGGGAGGTATGCTTAACATTTCAATTTGTTACCTGAGATCTTTAGGGCCACAACTACCAGAGGTAGGTAAAGGGGTATACATAGAATTCATTGGATCCCTTAGCAAAGATAAGAATTGGGCCCCCCTCCTCATTTTGTTATGGGGCCCCATTAATCCTTTTGCCGCCCAATCAGCCGTTGTCCCCCCAACTCATGCACTATGCCATCAGCGTAGCAGAACTCAACTTGAATGGTGCAGAGTAAAGCTCGATGGAGAATCAGCAAACCCCCTACCAGGTGCATGAAGTCAAGGCTCACATCACTCTCACTTTGGGTTATGGCATGGGATTGTCAAGGCGGCTACTTGATTGAGCTCCTCTGTGGCCCCTTCAGAGTGAGTTCTGCTGTGCCAACAGCATAGTGCATGAGGTATGAGAGGGGGGGGGGGGGAAGCTTGCGATCAGTGGTGCAGGGGCCCATACAGGCCAACCACCCAACTGTACTTGGGTCTACCTGTTCTACGGGACCCATAGCAGTTGCATGGTGTGCCTATAGGGATGCTACATTAGTGGATGGGTACATTTGTAAACACATCTACATCCATGTACCACTTAAAGGGGTACTCCGGTGGAAAACTTTTTTTTATTTAAATCAACTGGTGCTTGAAAGTTAATGTACAGTACACATTTTTTATTCATACTTGTATGAGTCTGTTCCTTCTATTATGGGAAACTAACAATAATGATATATAGTTCTCCTTTTATTCCATTGGTGATTGGGCACCCCTACATCATACGTGCTTGTCATTATAAGCTTTTGTAGCATTCTTTATTTCTCTGCAATCTTGCAATTTATCAGGTTGAAAAGTAATCATTATCAGTCACCCAGTGACCTCAGTAATAATATATTAACAGAACATTATGGGTGTCACACTGGTGCTAAAAAAATGGACATACGCTCCTAAAAACAGCAGTGACTTGAGAAATCTGTACTAGCAACCTGCGCAAATATGAAATACCTACAATACTACAAAAGCTTTTCAATGTAACAGCATTCAATAGGTGGAATGGTGATTAAATAGCCATGATTCCTTCAACATATATCTTTTTTTACATAAAAAGGTTATTTGGGCTGTGCATAACATGCTTGCCAGAACTGACATGGCTCCTGAACATGCATGACTCCATCAGCTTCTGGAATACATATATATATATATATATATATATATATATATATATATATATATATTATTTTTGCGTTTGAAGATGAGCTTTTTCTGCAGCACCTTATCCTGGAGGATGGGATTGTAGAAACTTCTAGGTTCTGGAGCCATGGTCGGTGTTGGCTTAGGTACAGTACATAGATGACATCTCCCTGATGTGGGAGCGACCTGAATTTTTTGATGAACTGAACAATATACATCAGGACTTGTGGTTTTACTCTGGCCTATTCAAAAAAGAGATACAGTTTCTAGACACTAGGGTGTAGAAGCCTGGTGAAATTTTGGAAACAGACTTATTTGTGATACATACTGATGCTATGCATGTCAAATTTGTTGCCTTGGGTTATCCTAGAAATATGACAGAACAACATAGAAAATGGGTGAAGGATGCTGAAAGGATGAGCCTATTTAATAGACAGAGCTAAAGAAAGACTATTCTCTTTGTTTTAACCTAAAGTCACATTACTCACTTCTGATATTCTATAAATGGAATCAAAATCTGAAGGACTTTGTGGAAAAATCTGATTTTGGTAGGGGTAGAGTACAAATGTTTTTTTTTTTTTTTAGCACCCGTAGGAAACCCACATACAGGGAAACAATACAAGATTGGACATTGTTACACATGCCGATCAAGCTTTGTCATGTACATCATTACTTGTCCGTGTAGGTAAATATATATTGATGATCAACAACAGAAGTGAGGTTACGGATACAAAAATGTAAAAGTACTATTTGGACTAATAATCTAGAACTCCTAGTATCAAGCCACTTTTGAGAACAAAAACATTATGTAAGTCAGCTAAAGTGATAGACCACATTCCAGTTTTACATAGGATAGGGGATAAAGTGAGATTACTTTAAAAACTTTAACTGAAATTGATCTTTTTATTGGACACCCTTATGCCTAGGGGTCTAAATTTAGAATATAAGGTTTATATAAAAATTCTGAAGTCCTCAACTGTGTTAGGGTAAATTGATATATGTGCTAAAGAAGGCTCAGTTAAAGGGGTACTCCCGTGGAAAAATTTTTTTTTTAAATAATCTGGTGCCAGAAAGTTAAACAGATTTGTAAATTACTTCTATTAAAAAATCTTAATCCTTCCAGTACTTTTAGGGGCTATATACTACAAAGGAAATGCTTTACTTTTTAGATTTCTCTGATGTCATGACCACAGTGCTCTCTGCTGACCTCTGCTGTCCATTTTAGGAACTATCCAGAGCAGCATATGTTTGCTATGGGGATTTTTTTTTCCTGCTCTGGACAGTGTGTGGTGCACTTTATGGCCATACAGTAGTATACTGACTTCCATGATATATTTACCTTACATGTGATCAGTGTAGCAAATTTAGACATATGATGTATTTATATGCCAGCATTTATAATTGACCACACTCTTTATTTTTATATGTAAGTACCAGTCTACTATATGAGTATTTGGGTTGCGGTCTGCCCTTGAAGGGTTGTACTATACTTG